>NW_023501501.1:0-6031 GCF_013396195.1 Fusarium tjaetaba
GGATAGGAGAGGGAAAAAGACACAGTGAAGGGGAAGGAAGGAAGAAGGATGAGGCAAAGAACCGTAGTATTCGTAAACCAATACAAACTGATCCTCAGCGGCAACTCTTTTCTAAATTGAGTAGGCGAGAGAAGTTGTGGTTTACAGAAAGAGGGCACACGGATACCAGGGAATGAGAAAAAAGGCCGGAGGTTATTTTTTGCGTTGTGTGAATAATAAATTTTTTTCCTGCACTTCTTTCCCCTCTCTGATCCGCAGGCGGGCGGTACCACAGAAATATACCGCGACTAAGTGATTTAGAAGGTACCGCTGCGCCGAGCGGGAATCCTTGGGAGATGGACTTGGGAACGGGTTCGGGTTTGGAAGGATGGAGGGACATTCTTTTCCGCTCTGGGGCCTTTTTTTTTAGATTATTTTTTCTTCCCACGCGAGACGCCCATTAACATATAGAACGATATTCCATATTCTTTCCATGTTACTCTTCCTCTTCCTGTTTGATATTGGCTCATCTATTTCTACGATACTCTGCATGTACTTACTCGACACTAACAGCAGTGTAATTATCAAATACCGAATACGGCGCTCCAACATCCAATCGTATTCTTCTTCCATGATTTGCATGTTTGTCATTGACTGATAGAGATGCATAGTAGAACTTACATCACTGATGTGCCTAACTATAAACAGTGAATGCATGCATCCATTGTTCAAGTAACCCAAGTCAGCGACGGGGTTCTGCATATCCACCGAGTAACAATACCTTGAGGGCCTCTCACTGTATCGATGACTCGAGCCTTATTGACAAAAGCCCTGCGGCTGACGCCCCGGCACTGAACGCCATACCAACCTGCCTCGGGTTCATCTTTCAGTGGGATGCAGGGCAAGGCTCAGGTTCCTATTCTCGCTTGCGCTCCACTCTGGATGCACCTCACTGTCAGAAGCCGCCGTCTTCCATGGATGGATGTCATGGCACCCGAGACCCCGAAGAGGCCTGCAAACAAGGGCATGATGAGTAGCTGCCTCTTCAGCCAGAGCCGGATGACCGTGATAGGTGGAGTTGCGCGAATATAAATCGGCTTTTCTGAAGTACCTTTGCTATTACTGTACCCATGCGATCGATTATTTACCCTTTCGCTTTGCCATGTTTGCTCTGTTGAGCGTGTTTTCGTCATCTGGTACCAGCTGCGTACACAGTGAGCTGGCCGTGCTATGTTTCATGCGTAGAACTTTGCAATTAACACAAACACACCGGACATAACCATGTCTCTGCAGGTCTTTTTGTCCGGGAAAGCCTGATCTGCGTGGGCAATCTGGAGGTCAATATACACCCTCGGAGCTGGTAATACTCTTGGTGGTTTTCTCTATAAGGGACAGTCCACCAGGTCGAGTGTATGACATTCAATGAAACCCCCCGGAACTCGTGCAAGAAGACAGACTTTATTGCAAATAATAACACACAAAGTAAAAAAATCAGGACGCTTAGTCTACGGTAACGGGCTACAAATTCCTCAACTTCTAGCTACACATCGGGTCACATTCGATCCACGAGCACGCCAAGAAGCAAATCAGCAGGTTGTTAACAGGCAGAGCAAATATATGAGAGTCTGCATACGTCTCGAAAGACCACCCATGCAGATGTTTACACAAAGGGCAGCAAGGCATCCATTAGTCACGAATCTCATCAGTTTCGAATAATAATCACCTAGGCAGTTCAATAACAAATCGAGAGGTACGAATCGTAAACAGGTACCTAGTTCGTGCGCCAATTGTCTTCAACTTATAGTTATAATTTTACGTTCATAATGCAAAAGCCTAAACGTAAGGCCATTATAGCATACGTCATTGCATTTGTGAAGCTGCCTATCTGATTAAGGTTAATTTCCTGTCGATTTTAGAAGAACTTTTTTCTGATCTAACACCGTTGTATCCTAACTTTCCAAGTACTAGGTAACCATTTAGCGATAAACCTGCGTACCTACCTAGTACTGTTCCAACTCCGAGGCTTCATTCATTTTAGACGGCTGCGGAATCCCAGATTTCATTACAAACCAATGCCAAACATGTATATGGGTTTGTGACAGCTTGCCCAAAAGGGCAACGATTACCTAATCGCCAATCACCACATGGAAACTGCCTGATACTGCTGCAAAATCCTCAAGTAGGTACCTTAGTAGTTTGGGACTTGATTATATAGGAAAATAGAGATTAAGACCATGTGAGGACATGGATGGGTTTACTGTGTCAAAAGATGACTGGAGTACCTTGACTGGGTACATAACATAACAAGACTCGGACTTGATTACAAGTATATATAAAGACAAAAAATTATACATAGGCATTTGCTTTTATCCTAAATCGACAGCTGTTCTCGTGAAACCGTTCCGCTGTTGCCTGAATCCATGGCGTTATGATCAAGTTGTTGCTAATGTTACACAAGTCAGACAGTTGGTGTACAGGAGGACTTGGGTCCTTGGAGCCTAGAAACATCGTGAAACGTATCAAGTACGAAAATTCTGTACTCCTTGTAGTCAAGGGACTTTTCTAGCCAGTCATCCATGCTGTTGCTTGCCTTGCACCAAACGATGTGGCAAAGCGCAGTCCAGTAGATCCCATAGGGAAGTAACTGATCAAGTACCAGAGCAGACAGGCCAGTTGAACGAGAGCGGAGAATAAGGTGAGAATGGTGCTGTGAAGCTTTCGGTATGTTAGTAAAATCTTCAGCCCATCGCAAGCTGGACCTCACCTTCAGGGCAAACACCAGGGTTAAGGTGATAGAGCCGAAGTACGCCGCAGTAAACGGCAGTCGAGGTGTCGAAAGAAGGTGATAAACGTAGTTCATGGGGCCCATTACCGCAGCGAAGGAGGCCAGGAACATTAGTGATCCAACCGACCATCTGCATTGCCCCACATTAGTCTCTAAATGGGATTCTGAAATTCACCATGTCGAATCTACGACATCATATCATGGGGAAAACTAGTCACAATCAAGGCGGTCTCATAGTAGAGAGGCCGCGTGACATAGACTGACAAGTGATATAGGGTAAAAGGGGGCAGACTGAAAGGGTTGTGCATGGATTTCCGACTTACAATATGACAAACTTGCGTGGCCTCAGAGAGAGTACGGGGAATAGAGTGAAGCAGATGACGAAACATGCCACAGCAGCGAGGTTACAAGCACCAAAGATCAACAAGCGATCCCATCGACTAACTGCCAGTTGGGTTAGTGTCTTCTAACCACGAGGTATGTCATCCGCATCACATGCATGGTTCAAGGCATGGCTCAGATGCAATGCACATGTCCCGCTGCAGGGGTGCTCGACGACGATAGGTAAAGAACATCCAGGGCTGACTCACGAACAAACCATCCTTCCTCTTCTTCACGTCGAGTGGGCGCAGGGAGAGGTGCACCGGAGCTTTCGGTGGTAGGTAGACGGACATAACCGCTGCCTCCTTGGAAGGGATTCAAACTCTGAAGTGAGGAGAGTAACCCGCTCTGCTGAGAAGTATTTACTGGTTCATCACGGCGACTCCAGCCGAGGGAGTTTATCGAGTCTCTGAAGGAGGAAGAGGCCATAGCAACAGGGGACCAGAGGGGCGGAAACGTAAGGGACAGGTTCAGCGATCGCGGGACAGGGACGGAGCGGCTAGGTCGATCGTGCGGCGCAGGTTCAGGTTCAGGATGAGATCCAGATTCGGGCTGGAGGTCGAGCTCGTAGATGTGATGGAGGGTGGGACGGGATTAACGCAAGACGGGCGACAAAGGCGGCCTCGTATAGAACTAATAATATAACTTGGAACAGCAATATCCACTTCCTTGGAAAATCTGGCATCGTGGTTGATGTGGTCAGTCGACGAGTACCCATGATATAGAGGCAGAGCCTTGGTTAACAAGGCGGACAAAGCTGGCTGCCTACCGCGATCTGTCGCCTATAGAGCTTAGACCTGTCGTTGATGATGTTGCTTTACGCAAGGTGACAGTAACCTCAATAGGCACGAAGGACTACGAGTCCTCTGGGGCTGAGGTTGGAGTGTTGGGGCCAAGGGGGTTGCAGGCGGCCGCGCGTACCGCTCGAAAATGGCGAAGGTGGTAGCGATAAGAGCAAAGGCAGATAGATGCGTGACAAAAGTCGACCGGAGTACCTATGTCGCGCGCCAAATAGAAGAGAATGGGGACTGTGGTCTATCTGGGCGTTTGGAGAGGGATGATGTTGGTCGTTGATAGTGGAGGGCGGCACTAAGGTAAGCTGGGAAGTTAATGGGTTGGGGTTGGGCGTGTGGTTCTTTCCTCGGATTGGATCCCATCGATTCCCGTAATGCCGTCCTCTCAGAAGCATTTGCTGAGGTTAGGCAGCGCAGGAGATTATATGATTGGCTACGTGAGAGTGGAAACGATGGAGCTTGGGGGTCTGGTGCCACCTGTGGCTCCCCCATCTTCATTGCACGGGCCGCCTTTGATTGATGGAAGCCTCAAGCGGACACTTTTGGCGGGGACGGGAGGGATCATGCATGACACAGAAGCATATGGCCAGGGATGGGAAGGCTTCAGAGTCTGAGCCCAGAGCTTCTGTCTGGCTCTTTCCGAGCTGAGCTGAGCTTGGGGCCTTGCAGGATAGAGCCTGAGACGCACCTGGAGGTTCCAGAGATCTTGAGGCTGATCATAGGCTTTTTGCCCAAGCTAAGAAGAGCCAACCGCATATCACACATCCACGGCTTCACAAGCACAGCCAACATATTCTCTTTCAGTGCGAGGCTTTAGAAGTTGAAACAAATCTACATACAGGAAAAGGGTCCGGGCGGGAGAGGACCGGGTGGACGGAGCGCTCCATGTTCACTGCTACCACTTCCCACTTGAGGAGCGGACCGTAGAGGGCCGGACACGATCCGTAGGGAGACTAAGACGAGAGGTTGTAAGAGGAGTCTGATTGATACCATACCCTCCATGATGAACGAGCCCGCACCAAGTTTCTTCCCTCTATGTAACAACACTGAACGTGAGTGGAAAACACTGCTAGAAACCTTTGGACTCTCGTCTAGGTATACGAATGTCACCAGGCCGACAAGAGTCAAGTCAAGTCTCCCCGAAACACTCCGCTCAGAGATTCTCACGACAACCAGACGCTTCGAGATATTCTGCGACAATGATGGTGGGCTTCGAGCTGGGGCGCGTGGCCAGGGAGAGGGAAGAAGGATGGGAAAGTGTCCAGCGCATGACCGAGCACAGAAGAAGAGGTTCGAGGGAGGGGAGTCGATTGCATGTAGCAATTCCCGATGAGTCCTTAAAGTCCCAGACAGTAGGTTGGGCTTGGTGTCTTAAATCCCAAGTCACGTTCAGCCTGGCGCCCACACACACAGTCGCATCCACACCCTCCCCCTGTCTTTTCTATCTTGCATCAACTCTCAGATGGAGACCGGACATAGGAGAAAATAGCGGCCACCATTACCGCCAACTTTCTGGATCTATAGCCAAGTCCAATTCCAGCTTCCATACAACTACATGGGGACCAGTGACCACGGCCTCCACGTTTGGTCCGAAATACATCATGTCAGGCGGGCGAGAGACGATAAGAGTTGTACATCTGACTTGACGGCTATGGCTAGTATTTTTGGCCTATTCCTGGGAGTATAAATTAGGGGACCATGGTGCCTTAGCCTCAGGTCAAGGGTTGTTGATCTCATCTTGCAGCTGTGTTAGAAAGGACCGTACTCTTTGAACTGGCCTTTCCAGTTATCAACAAAATCTGGGACTTGATCGTACGGAGACGGACTTTGAAGGAGTAAGCACAGCCAGCCATAGGGGACGAAGAGAAGGACGAGCGAGAGGCGATGTCAAGAGCAAGGCTAAGAGCAGAACAAGAAGAGAAATCCACTTGATCATTCGAAACGCAGCTATCCGTTGAGTCAGTCTATTTGATCGGCGTCCATACCTACCACGTTCGTGAGAATTACCACTACGAGAGACGGGAGACCCTTACATTGGTGCTTGGACTTGTTCGTATCGGATCTTTATCGACCACTAACTAACTCACTTACA
>NW_023501502.1:0-67562 GCF_013396195.1 Fusarium tjaetaba
GTCCTGGCTCCACAATCGGGGTTTCGGGAGGGGGGGGCGAGCCACGGCTTGCCCGGGTCGTTGAAGTCGAGGCAGTTGAAGCAAAGCGATTTACTCCTTGGTCGTGCATCTTGAGTTGCTGGACAGCGGCAGGCTGGGCCGGTGCATTGCTTGATGAGCCGGATGCAGCACCAGGCGGCGGATAGTACGTTTTTTGATAGCTGGGATAATTGCTGTTGGAGGAGCCAGGGCGGTGGCTATCGGCCAGAGGACGTTGGAAAAGATCGATGTCGGCGTCAGGACTTGTGGGAGAGCTGATAGGTTTTGGGGCAGCTCCTCTTCGCTCAGCGAGGCCAGGTTTCTTTCCTAGTGGGCTAGTTTCTAGACGAGGGCTGGTGTCGTTGTATGCAGAGCCGAAGGGCTTCGCAGGAGTTGGTTTGCGAACGTCGTCGTCGTCCGGGAACGGCAAGGGAGCCGCAGAGCTGGAGGCGCCAGGAGGTAAAGGAAAAGAGTGCTTAGAGGCGGGAGATGTGGACGAAGGAGGCGCAGGATATCGGAAAGCAGATGATCTGCCATCTTTTGCGGGTTGGGGGCTCTGAGGCTTGAATATGCGCAAAGGTTCAACGGTAGGGCTGTCGCAGTCTTCAGGGGCAGGCTTGCTGAGAAACATCTCCTCATCTGGAACACCACGACTGCGCTCCATCTTGATATACGACGGAGCCTCTAATAGGCGACGGAAGATACGGAAGCGAAATGTGCGACAGTATGCGATATGCGATATGGGAGTTACCCAATGATGGCGGGGTAAGTGAGCGAGCAACAGAACGTCCTGTTTGGGCTTGATGATGCAGATGACAAGGCACAAAGGGGTCCGCGGTAGCTGGCCTGTTCTTGATCAACAAGTACAAACTTGAGAGGAGGTCAACAAAACTCTTGGGTGATGTGCCGTCTAGGTTTATCTTGTTTGAGTTGTTGGCTGAGCGGGGTTCGACCGTTTGGGCTGTATCGGCTGAAGTGACATGGGCGTACGTACAGGTAAAGTATGTAGGTACCTAGATTTGTAGTTAGTGCCTTCTGTCTCCCGTGGCGTTGGTTGTGCTTGTTTGTACCTGATTGAGGGTCCAGGAAAGTACTGAGGTAGGCCGCAGAAACGGTCGCGTAAGGTACAAAACTCTGTTGTTGGTTTCAGAAGAGTGGAAAAGTGATAAACAAGATTCTTTGTAAAGAACAAAAGAGCATCAATGAAAAAAAAGAAAGAAAAAATTAAAAGAGAAAAGGGGGAAAGGACAATCAAGAGGGGAAGAGGGTCTCTTCTTCTCAAGCGCCGTGGCCTGCTGGATCATACAGATTATGGGGAGCTTCCAATAGCGATACAGCTGTTGGGAGGCACCTCGTTAAAACGAAGTGAGGTGGCGTGGCGTGGCCCTCAACCGTAGAGAGGGAGCTTATAAGTACAGGGGTTTCCTAGTACCAAGCTAAGGTATAGTATAGTACCTTGGTAAGGTAAGGTAAGGTATGATTGAAACGTAGGCCGTTGGATTCTACAAACAGTGCGTACCTACCTACCTTAGTACCTAGGTATGAAGTCGTGGTAAGTACGGAAAGCTTGTGTCTTGTTACCTTAGAGTATTCCCATCATGGACGAAAGATAAGCACTATTCTCCCGGGCATAATGGAAGTAACTGCCCGAGTTAACCTAATAAGACACATCTTTCTTATCCGGCGGTAACAGCTTCAGGGGCATGAAATTCGTCACTCTCACAAGATAAATATCGAGCTCAGATAATCCCAAACTCACAACCTACTAATGTTTCAAAGACACCATGAATGATGACAAGCTCTGATTGGTTCCCCCGAACAAGCCGTAAGCGCCCGAGAGCTCGAGCTAAAGCTTGGAAGCCATCAAAAGCGGGACCTCGGGAAGAGCCTTGCAGGGTTTGGGGGCCAAAGAATAACGGGACGGTGGGGCATTTGGGGTAAAATCATGGATCATGAGAACTCTGGAGCTCATCATGGGTAGCAACATAGCCTCGATGCAAGCGCCCGTCCTCGAAGCCAAGAAATGCATGTGACCAACAAAGAATTATGTGATGACGAGATTGTGAGTTTTGGCGAGGTCCCTCCCTTCTGTGATAACTAGCACCCTTATTAGCACAAACCGAAGCAAATGACTGGCGCGAAGGTAAGTCGAGTCATTGGAGCTCCAAACATGTAACAGCAAACCTGAATTATAGGGTACCAAAATAAACTTATTAACAGTTATCCTAAGCTTAGACTATATTACCTAAGTCTTTTTGTCATTTAAGATCGAGGTTCTGTGTTTTCTTTCCTCCCCTAGATCAAGTCAAATATTTGATAGACATCATGAGGTGCATGTCAACGTCAATACAGAGTAGACTCTGACCAACCAGTGGCCTATGCTCTCATTGCCGGGGTTCGGCTGATCATTAATACTGTATCCGTATAAAGGATGGGTATACAAGTGATTACTTCTCAATGACCTATCCATTCATGTCCATAGTGCTTCCTACACCTCGTGGGCGTAGGTATTATAAGGAGTTTGCTGGGAAGTACTTAGCATGGATCTCGTGATTAAATTGCTCCAGTTAAGTTGCTGCCTCTGCTGAATCCGGACCAAGTTCAAAATGGGCGTTCTCTCTCTGCCTCATTAACGCGTTTCGGTCAAGCAAAATCCAGATCGAAGCCAACACTAAACAAGTACTTGCTAAGGTTGGGAGTACAGGAAGGACCTTTATGGATGGGTCATGATATCTCGAGGTACCTTATGCCTATCGGTCCCGAGTGCCTTCAAGGTTGCCTTAGTAAGGTACCTAAGGTGAGGTAGGTAGTAAGAAATGTGGGCCATTCAGCCACTCAACGCGTCTCAACTTCTTTAGACGCGCTTTCTCCAACGTCACCACCCAATTCACGGGGTAGATTAAGGGTATCAAATGTGAACACCCCCTATAGCTAATGCCATTTACAACACCCACAAACTCCTAATCTCCAACATGGCTCCCACTCCGAAATCGAGCGAGAAGAAACAACAGTCACTGACTTCATTCTTCACACCAAAGACCGTCAATGGCTTAGCAGCCGTCTTTGAGAAGCAAAGCCGAGCACAAGCAGTCAAGTCGCAGTCGCAGTCACAATCATCCAGTAAAGATAACGAGTCACCCTCACGAAAACGAGCTTTAGATGATGCAGGAAAGGAGAATGAGAAGCCTGGAAAGACTCTGAAAAGAGCTAGAGTTGATGACCCTCCAGCCAATGAAGACTCAAGCACATTCTTCTCCAGATCGAAAGCTGGCGATCAAGGGACTATAGGGACACGGACAGAAAGATACCGGTACGACGGCTCCAGTGCACCGACCACCCAAGATGGTGACAAGAGCACGGAGCCGATCCAGAATGAGGATGAAGATGCGGAAGAGAGGCGACAACACCAGGAGCTACATAAAAGATTCGTCAAGAAACTCGGCCACCCGGATGCACTTACATGGCGCCGCAGTCTCCAAGATGCTGTGCCGGCGGGTGAAGATGAAGATGCCGACGCTGATGAGGATGATGCTCCAGCCCCTGCAAAGACGAAGAAGAAGGGTTCCAAGACAGGCAAACTCACCCCTATGGAGATCCAGTTCCTTGACATCAAGAGAAAACACATGGACACAATCCTCATCATGGAAGTGGGTTACAAGTTTCGATTCCTTGGCGAGGATGCTCGCATAGCAGCCAAGGAGCTGAGTATTGTCTGCATTCCAGGCAAGATGCGTTATGATGAGCGTAAGTTATCATTCCTGCAGCCCTGAGCGCAAAATCTAACCTATACAGATCCATCAGAGGCCCATTTGGATCGCTTTGCCTCGGCGAGTATCCCGGTGCACCGTCTTCCGGTACACGCAAAGCGCCTGGTAGCTGCCGGACACAAAGTCGGTGTCGTTCGTCAAATCGAGACTGCAGCATTGAAGAAGGCTGGAGACAACCGCAATACCCCATTCGTCCGCAAGCTCACCAATCTCTACACAAAAGGTACCTATATCGATGAGAATGGTGAGCTCGACCAGAGCGGTGGTTCGGGAGCCCCCTCAGGCGATTATCTATTATGTATAACGGAATCCAAGGCCAAGGGATGGGGCACTGATGAGAAAGTTGATGTTGGCATCATTGCTGTACAGCCAGCAACCGGAGACATCATATACGACAACTTCGAAGACAGTTTCATGCGGAGTGAGATCGAAACGAGGCTCTTGCATATCTCCCCTTGCGAGTTCTTGATCGTAGGGGATTTAACCAAAGGTACCGATAAACTCGTGCAGCACTTATCAGGCACCAGCACAAATGTTTTTGGTGACCGGAGTCGAGTCGAGCGCGTTCCCAAAAGTAAGACCATGGCGGCTGAGGCGTACTCCCACGTCACTCAATTCTACGCGGACAAGCTCAAAGATAATGCCCAAGACGAAACTGCCGCCGCCCTTCTCGACAAAGTCTTGAAACTTCCTGAATCTGTCACCATCTGCCTCTCGGCTATGATCAATCATCTCCAAGAATACGGTCTCGAGCACATCTTTGATCTTACAAAGTACTTTCAGAGCTTCAGCACACGCTCACATATGCTAATCAATGGTACAACCCTCGAAAGCCTCGAAGTGTACCGCAATTCTACAGATCACTCCGAAAAGGGCAGCCTGTTCTGGGCGCTCGACAAGACACTCACGCGCCCAGGACATCGCCTACTCCGAAAATGGGTAGGACGTCCCCTGCTCGATCAACAACTTCTCGAGGCCCGTCTCGACGCCGTAGAGGAGCTTCTCGAGAAGCAATCAACCGTTCCTGTATCCCAGCTCGAGTCACTTTTGGCCAACACCAAAACCGATCTTGAACGCAGTCTTATCCGCATTTATTACGGCAAATGTACACGCCCAGAACTCCTCTCAGTGCTTCAGGCCCTCCAAAGGGTTGCGAGCTATTACTCAACCGTCAAGAGTCCTTCTGACGCCCCCTTCTCTTCCTCTCTCCTAAACGATGCTGTCTGTGCACTTCCACAAATTCTTGACACAGTTGTGTCCTATCTCGAGCGCATTAACCTTGTCGCAGCCCGGAAGGATGACAAATATGGCTTTTTCCGTGATGAATTTCAAACAGAGGATATGCAAGATCATCAACTTGGTATCGCTCATGTTGAGCACGAGCTAGATGGCCACCGTGCTGTTGCCGCTGAGAAGATCAAGAAGAAGACCGTCGAATATGTCACTGTTGCTGGCATCGAATATCTTATTGAGGTACCCAACACAGATATCAAAAACGTCCCTGCTTCTTGGGCCAAGATTTCTGGAACGAAGAAACTCTCACGCTTTCACACACCCGAGGTACTTCGCCTCATCACGGAACGCGACCAACACCGCGAGGCCCTAGCTGCCGCCTGTGACAAGGCCTTCACAGATCTGCTCGCCTCCATTTCTGCAGACTACCAGCCTCTTCGCGATGCCGTATCTGCTCTGGCGACCCTCGATTGCATTCTCTCACTCTCTAAAGTTGCTGCTCAGCCAGGCTACTCTCGCCCCTCCTTCCTCCCATCAACCGCCGACCCAACTATCTCTATTACCAACGGCCGTCATGCTATTGCTGAGCATACTCTTGACGGCGGTTACATACCCTTCTCTACCAGACTCATGCATCCTTCACCTCTCGCTCACCTCATAACTGGCCCCAACATGGGTGGTAAATCTTCTTTCGTCCGCGCCCTTGCCCTTATAGTTCTCCTTTCTCAAGTGGGCTCCTATGTCCCAGCCGATGCCTTGTCTCTCACCCTCTGTGATGCTATTCATACACGAACGGGGGCTCGCGACAATCTCTTCGCTGGTGAATCTACATTCATGGTTGAGGTCTCTGAAACAGCCCGCATCCTTCGATCGGCCGGCCCCCGAAGTCTGGTTATTCTCGACGAGCTAGGCCGCGGTACCAGTACTCACGATGGCGCCGCCATCGCTCAGGCTGTGCTGCAGCATGTCGTCACTGAAACCCGCTGTCTAACACTCTTCATCACGCACTATCAAAATCTAGCGCGGGTAGCTGAAGGTCTAGATGGTGTCAAAAACGTTCACATGAAATTCAAGGCAGAGAAAGGGGAGGATGGTGAGGAACAAGTCACGTTCTTGTACGAAGTCGGCGAAGGTGTTGCTCATCGATCTTATGGCCTGAACGTTGCGAGGCTCGCTCGTATTCCCAAGAAAGTCATTGATGTTGCTGCCCTGAAGTCCGGGCAAATGGAGCAAGAAATGAAGATCCGTCGCTTCAGGGGTATTTGCCGTGCCTTGTCGGACGTGATACATAACGGGCCGGATCAACTTGACCAGCTGGTATCTGGCATTGAACAATTGTAGATAACATCACAACTTTACTACGTACTATTTGGGGGTCTTGATAGAAGAAATATAAACCCAATGTCAGAATGACTGATTTCCCATAAGATGCTTACAATGTCTTGTGTCTTGAAACCCCGTAACTCCAATGTCAAATGATATGTCCGTCTCCCCCGGACTCCAAAGTCCCCCTAGTTATTCTTTTCTCATGACACCATTTTATATGCCTCCTTAAGGCCCCAGATCCCCCATACTGATCGTCTGAGCGCCGCTAAACATTGTCCCAAGTTAATCGAAACTCCTAATTGTGTCCCCGCCCAGTACCGTTTTGTTGAAAGTTCAAAAATAGAAATAGAATGTCAAAAACGCGAGTCGCTAAAAATAGGCGTAAGGAGTCGTATGTAATATGTACAGCATTTTTATATCATCTAGAAGGGTTAGAACTTTCTTTTAGTCAGAAGGATGATAGCTGTTAGCCAACTGCCTACCTCTGTGGCTGTCATGATGGTTCAGAGCCATGATCTATCGTGACTCGTCATGATCTGGAAGACTGACGAACTCCATTGATGTATGTAGACCTTTTGATTCTCGTTTGTGGCTGTAGGCCGACAAGGCACATATCTTGCCTTCCTCGGTGCTCATCTTGTCAGTCACATTTGTGAGTCGTCCACTGCAAGGCCGTGGGAGAAGTCCAGGTCATTTTCTGTACCATTCAGGTTCCAGGGTGCATTCATGCTTAGCTCTTGCTCCTCTCCAAGGCCATCGTTGTTCTCATTTGGCTCACAAATTTGTGCCAGTGGTGTTTTCATTCCTCCGTCATTGTGTAAGTGGTCTTGCTGTCGGTTGATAGAAGCAAACGACAATGGGGAGAATGTTGCATTCGGTGTAGCTTGGCTGTAAGGATTCAAGAATGGCCTTTCATGAGAAAAAAGAGGGTTAGTTCCGGGCACTCCCATGAAAGGACTGTTGTTTGTCCCTTGTGTTACATCTCCCGTGATTGATCCCGTGTAGTCTTCATGTTTCAGCTGGAATCCATAGTCTGCGGCCAATCGAAACTGATCTGGGCCAAGTCCTCGATACTGGTCAAAATTTGGAGGGACGAATGGAAGGCGTGACGAAGCATTATAGATGGTAGCGTCTTTCAAAGCATACGAAGCTTCTACGTGACCAAATGTGCCTGTTTGTGTGTAAGTCCAAGTCCAGAATCCAGTTGTGAATAATGATGGCTCAGATGCTCCTCAAACTTACCCGGAGGGAACGACTCAGGTCGAAGTGCCGTAGATGTTTCTCGGCCTGAAAGTTGTCGTGGTGCTAGATCTCTTGGATGTGGCGTGGGAGAAACAAGATTTGAATGAAGAAAGTTGTCAATGCTTCGAGCCCCGTGCTTCGTGCGAAGGTCGAATCTAGTTTCGGTGTCAGTTTTTCGTACAGAAGTGGCACAAAACCTCACCTTCTATCATTCCGAGTAGCAGGAATTGGAGGTTCACTGATGGAAGCTTTCATTTCGTATTAGCGATTTCCCCCTTTTTCAGTTCGCACAATACCCACCTGGCCGGTCCTTTTCATCACGGAAAACATCGTGGATATCTTGCGATTTTTCTGGTGGGGGATATGTCTTGAGCTCTTTCTCTCGGGTTTGTTTCTTTGTAGGGTTTGCCTTCTTTCCCGTGCCAGGTTTTGGGCCACGAGCAGTACTACGGCGTTGCTTGGGAGCGTTGGCCGAGATTTCAGCAAGAGGTGTGGCCTTTTTGCGCTTCGTTTTTGGAGCTTTTCGTGGTGGTGTCTGACAATGTTAGCATTTGGAAGGAACTTTCTCTCGTGGTACATACTGATTCTTCCTGGCCAGGAGCAGGAGAGGAAGCATCATCATACACGTCCTTCGTCCTTTCAACTTCTAGTTCAGAAGTCATGATGACTTGGGTAGGTTCGATACGCTCCGAGGCCCTTTTCATTCTTTCAATCACGGACTTGGGCTTCTTTTGGTTCCGAGTCCGCCTCATCTCGTCGTCGGCAAGATCCATTTTCCCCATTCCTGGCCACACTTGGCCCTTCAGCGACATTGAGTCGGCTCCCAGAGAGAATTCTTCTTGAACATCTTGATCTGGTTCATGGTCAAAGAAGCCCGGGAAGATTGGGAATTCGTTGAGAATTTCGTCTCCTTCGAGCTTAATCGCAGGGCTCATTGATGTCTCCTGTTTAATCTTCCGCTTGTTTTGCTTTCGGCTGTTAGAAAAACGAACAACCACCAGGGGAGGATATCACTACCTTGGCAGAGGCAAAATTGGTTCCTTGATTGCGCCGGCTACGAGCCTCTTCCTTCAACTGCTTTGCTCTCATTCTATCAACCAACAGTGCCTCGATGCCATTTTGGGAGTACTACTCCTCGTAACGTTGAAGTTTGACCGCGGCGGTGATATCTTGGTGAGCCTTGAGCTTCGTTTGGGTTTCGTGATGAAGGTGTCCTTTCGAAGCGATATGAGTAAGAAGATGAGAGACGTCCGAAAAACGAGGAGTCTCAGGGCACACGGAACAAAAGAGTGGGATATGTCGACTGATAGAGCTGGCTGCATTGTCTCCTGGTATCGCTGTAGTAGCCATGACCTAAACCACAATGTAATGGTCAGTAACCAACCAGGGCAGGTTTTCAGCAAATTGTTTGGGCTACGGTACCAAGGGAGCTATCAATGGCGTGTAAAACGGCTTGTGGGTCGTTATCCTCCTTATCTGAGAACGAATGGGAAAGGGCTGACAGACAGGTCAAAATGAGGGCAATAGTGAGTGCAATGGGTCGAAATGGAGATGGAATCAAGTTTCGGGTCGAAAAGAGCAGGTCTTGTGCAAGTGAAGATAAGGCAAAGTCTATGATCGAGAAGAAGGGAAGACAAGTAGCTAATGAGAATACGAAGGGAAGTTGCTTACCAGTGGTGGCTTTGTGGACTTCCTGCTTCGAGCCATGATTGCGGCTTACAGCAGTAGAGGCTGAACTTTTGAACTGATGATGCAGGATCGACTCCTTGTTGCTTCTCATGGATAACAGCCGGCGGATGGCAGAGTGGAAGGGAAGGAAGGCTTGACTTGGAGACTTTCCGGTACGCAGGTTAAGAGGAAGTTGCAACGTCTTCGAACTTGGAAAGTGCTGTCTACCACGAGATCAGAAGTCACCTGCCCTGTTTGCCTCGAATGGCATACCTGGACAGTAACGATTCTAGGAGAACTCGCGCGAAAGATAAATATCTCGATACTGTCAAGAGCGGTAGTCTGCGGAAAGGGTGCAGAAGCTTCCCATACCTCTTAGACCTTGCCCCTTCTTGTGTCTACCTAGATCAAAGTCCGCTTCCTGCTTGGTATTGCTTCGGACTAAGGTAGTCAAAAGGACATGGCGCTTGAGAAAGAACCGGGTTTCTCTAGGTACCTTAAGTAGGTAAGTAGCCTTAATACTGTAGTAGAAGTAATCAGCACGGTCATTCCTGATTCCAGGGCCGAGATCTTCTTGTTCGCAGTCAAGGAAAGCCACCATCTAGGGCTCTCGTCTTCCCAGCTCCTTTGTTATTCAAGCTGTACCTAAGTAGGTATGTACAAAGGGAGAAAAGAAGCATTTGAAACTCACCGTATCTTGGGAGGGATTGTCCTGCTGGCAGCAAGAGCTCTCGGGACAATATTGTGAAGAACAAGGTTCCTCAAACAACGATGCCAGATATGCGAAAATACCAGAACAGTCGGAGTCGAGTAGTAAGAATTGAAAGACTCTTCGGAAGTGTACTCAGAGACGAAAGGTATCTACCAGATCGACCTTGGTAGGTAAGGTACCTACTAGGCACTCAGGTGGGCAGGTTGGTATACCTTAGTTGAAGACAATGGAATATCAAAGGAAGAGGAGATGCAGGTGATTGATATGATTTTGATACATCCCAAGTCGTAAGGTAACCACCTCAACCTTGAGGTACCAGGTAAGCTAGTAGAGGACCAGAATTCTGGGGAAGGAGATGGGGGGTACTTGAAGAGGGGCTAGCCAGGTCTGACTTTCAGGGGGGGAGGAGCGTGTCGGTAGGTGCCCCGAAAGCCCTGTGAGCCTCAGGAAACATTCTGAGGCATGAAGGGCAGGCACGGATTTCAGCTGTGCGGCGCAAGGAACAGGAGGCCAGTAGCATCTTATGCCGGAGGAGGCTGCCAAGCACTGCTCTTCGTACACTTAGTAGGTAGTATTGAGAAATGCCAGGGAAGTAGGTAATTGATAAAAATGGAACCTAGGATACGTGTGATAGTCGTGACCAAGGAGCAAACATTTGCAGCACGAGGAGAGCCCGAGGGTGAGTTAGGCGAGGCGATTGTGTCGTCAGTGGCAGGAAAT
Source organism: Fusarium tjaetaba (assembly GCF_013396195.1). Taxonomy (NCBI): domain Eukaryota; kingdom Fungi; phylum Ascomycota; class Sordariomycetes; order Hypocreales; family Nectriaceae; genus Fusarium; species Fusarium tjaetaba. The sequence goes on from NW_023501502.1 coordinate 10,687, forward strand.
TTTGTATTGACATTGAAAGATTAGTACTTTGGTGGATTAATTAAAGTAAGGGCAATACAGTGTTGGTCCAACATGACCAGGTTCAGAGATATGAGGCCATCCATATCTATCCTGATTCTGTGATATGAGCACATGTCTTGACAAGCTCAGTACCAATACATGTTTGAAGGACTTCACGGGACGAACACCACGGAGTCAAGCGATGTCCCTGAAAAAACCAACAGTTTCTCTTCCCTCAACCATATTCACATGCTATCACTGAACAACGTCGTAAGCATGTGCTATGAATGGTCAGAGGGTGGTGGCTGGCACCATTGGGTAAGATGTATAAGGGAAAGACGGGCTCATAGACGTATAGACGATCAGCCGAGAAGTGTCTTTGTTATCGCCTTGGGCATGCAATATACTGGATCGACTGCCTCGAGACCTGGATAGCCCAGAAGACTAAGACCACATAAGCCGAACTGGGTATGCCAAACATCGACCATATTACCAGGTCGATCAGAGATACCACCAGTTTCGGTATCTTGACATTTGAGAATGAAAGCGATAAGTGCATCGCGGTCGATCCAATGCGTGCGCTCAATCATGGCGAGACTGCTCAATACCCACCAGCTGTAGCATACATCCTCGTCTTTTTCGGGTCGACCGTTAAGGCCACCACAGGGAACTTGTCTCTCGCTCAACCATCTGCCGAGCTTCTCTTTGTCCACGAGATCAAGCCGGCCAACTATTGCGAGGGCGGCAACGCAAGTAAAGATCTGACCCGAATGCGACTCCGCACCAGGCCCTGTTCCATAGCCACCGTCAAAGTTGGCACAAGCGATAATGTGTGTAACAGCCTTGTCGACGTTGATAAGGGACATAAGACCGAGTAAGGACAGGGCATTGAATGCACCGTACAAGAACCGGGTATCCTCCTCGCCCCATTCATCCCCGGCAAATGTGCCGTTCTCTTGATTCTGCAGTCCCGCGATGACTGTTGGTGGTCAGTGTGTGCATAGAAGGCACTGTGGACCTTGCAAAATACCTACACTTGCCAACCTGGTTCTTGCCTTTGCCTTTTGTTTCCAGCTGGTCGAGAGCATCCGTCATGGCGAGAATCTGCACAGCACTTACTGTGGACAGCATGTGAGCATCATGGCCAGGTGCTGCACCGAACCCGCCATTTTCATGCTGGCAGGAGAGAGTGAAATCGATGACATCCTGTCGAGGGAGAGCCTCTGGCCGTCCCAGGAGGAAGAGTGCGTTTAATCCCCAATACAAGCCATTGAGTCGCAGATGCTCGGTAAGCCAGTAGTCGAGCTCATCCTTTCTTGTATCCAGGCTCTGGACATACTTCACGTGAGCATCGACAGAGAGTTCTGTACCTTTTTGGCCTGTCGAGTCTTGGGACATATTGTCAAAGGATGAAGTACGGAGTAAGTTGAACGAATTCGCTGAGGTTGACACGGAGAGAATTTTCTATGTGCGCTGTTACGTAAGCGTTGCCTGGCCACCTGGAACTTTACGGACCTCATGTACCTACCTACCCTTGACCAGGGCACCTAGCATTATCTAGGTCTCTACAGAGTAGTAGATAATCTGACAAATATCTTGTTCTAATAATGGTGTGGCCATATTTAAAGAATTATTTGCAAATAAGGTAGAGAACAGTTAATTGTACCTGAAGGTCTTTCCAAGAGACAAATGCACGGTATCAAGCCTTGCAAGCTGTTGAGTGCATGAGTGCGTTCTAAAAGCGCCAAGATAAACACATTTAGTCAAATGAATATGGATGGGTCATCTTCTATTTGGAATTCGGTGATATCTTCTTAAGTGCTTACCTATATCATATCTCTGATTTGATATATGGTGGGATGACAGGTTATGCGACTTACATATTTAGAGATCCAATGTTGGCCCAGCTAGGACTGTCTTTAATTCAGGAAAGCGTGGAAAACTCCACAAAAGCATCCTAGGTACTAACCTATGGATATAACCCTCTCTCATCATCAACTGCAAGTCACCAGATAGACAACCTTAGTACCCAGAGGCGACCATCGTATCGCCCAAAATCATGCACAAAGAACATTTCACCGCCAACGATGGATGCAAAATCGCCTTTCAGTCTTCCTTACCACTGAAGGAAGTTGCAGGAGTTGCACCTGAGAAATGTGTCCTGCTCATGCACGGCTTCAGTGGCTCTAGCGATTACTTCATCCGCAACTTTACGTCCTTGAGCAAATCACTCTGGGTTGTTGCCCCAGACATGCGAGGACATGGGGACTCCAGCCAAACTCGTGGTGGTTATCATGTCGCGCGGTTGGCCGCTGATCTTTCAGGCCTTGTTGCTCATATTCACAAGACAGCATCTGTCAGTATTGTGCCTGTTGGGTGTTCGATTGGCGCCGCTGTACTCTGGACTTACGTGGAACTCTTTGGTTGCAATGACTTTGCGGGGTTTGTATTTGTTGATCAGGCGCCTCTGCAAGATCGTTCAGTGTTTGATGGATGGGACGAAAGCAAGGCGCATACCGGATGTTACGACGAGAAGACCATGCTTGCCGCACAATACAACTGGATCAATAACTCTCAGAAGGCGCATATCGACCTTGCAATAGGCTGCTTAGGATATCGATATGCCCCGAAGGAGGAAGAGGGGATTTCGGCTGAGCAACAAGCCAAGGATGAAGCCTTCTTTACGAACATCAGTGCGAAATGCGATCAAACATGGCTAGCACGACTACTGGCAGACCATACTCGCTACGACCACCGAGAAGCCATTGAAACAATCACGGTTCCGGTGCTGGTTATGGCCGGTCGACGATCAAGCTGCTTTCCACTCGAAGGAATGCTCGAGAGCGTGAGACGCGTAGAGAAGTCAAGGCCAGGACTAGCAAGGTCATCGGTGTTTGATTCTGGACATTGGCTATTTTACGAGGAGCCAGAGAGATTCAACAAAGAGATTGCGGAATTTGTTAACTCATGCTAGGTAGATGTCGATCGGGCCAACAGCCAGCTGTTTGGTCGGAGTCCAGAATTGAAATGAAGACATACCTAGGTAGTGGCTACGCTCTAGAAGAAGAAGAAAAGTGTGATTTGCTAGCTGATCAAGTGCAATGATGAGATAATTGACAAACGGTGCAAAATAACCGTGGAACATGGCATCACTTGGTTGGGTTATCCAATCGTTGAATCTTGTGGTCAGCGTATACACCAAGCTTTTCAACATGTGGTTCGGCCTGACCATCATCTGTCCCGCCCAAGATCGCACGTTTCAAGACAGCAACATGGCTTCAGACACTTGAGCTTATCAAATATTGTGAGAAAGCATGATAAGATATTACTTGTTTATATGATACAATTCAAGAATGTTGATTTAACCAGGGCATCATTGTAAGGCTGAGATGATGAATAGAATAACATAGGCAACGCATGAAACGAATTTGATCCTCTGCACTACGTTTCATGTAGGTCGACACTCTTGGCAATGGGTAGCCAGGTTCTAACTGACAGGGAGATCATGACATGGGGTTATCTGTCAAACCAAGCAAGATACAATCCACATTTGGCAACGTGGCGGCTGAAGCTGACGACGTCAAATCTTCTGAGTGGGTGTTTGGCACTTGTCTTTAAATTCATGTCAGAGGATATACGGATACGACGCTGGAAATATGCAATTTCACCAAACTCACGAGAGGGATCCATGAGGCCTCATCTCGTCAACTCTATAACCGATCCATCTGTACTTTCGACAGGTAAGCGGCTGGCATATGCCGCACCCCATGTAACCCGAATGATATCGACTTTCAAGGCAGAGGTGTCAAAATAAGGTGGCGCTATCTCGCGAAGGGCGTTGCGCCTTCGAAAACAGCATCCCGTCTGTTACCCTCCTAGCCCTCCTAGCCCTCCAATATCGATAATGCACCATTCAAAGAACGGGACTCGACTGAAACTCAACTTTTGAGCAGAGACGGCGGAACACAAGCCTAGTACCGGTACTTGGAATTTGGAAAAAGCCCGAGCCCTCCACTCTGTACCAAGGCTAAGAGCGCCACTGCTGCCGGCCATCCAGGAACTGCCTATGATCCCGGAATGATGGAGCCAGTGGCCAGGTTACGATTCCAGAGAAATTCCAAGAAAGGCAGTTGACTTTGACGGAGCGATATTGGCGTCAAGGGCCTCTAGTGTATGTACGTATCGCAAAGTTTGTTGTTGCGAGTGACATGGATATTAGTTGCTGCATGTGAATCGCAGTAGTGAATATAAATGAAGAGGCTGCCTTTAAAGTTAGTAGCCAAATCGTCCCCAGAGACTCGGCTTATCTGTTGTCAGAAAATGCAGTACGTATTACAGCCATCTAGTTTCATATCATGGTTGCAGCCCTGAACAGAACTCTTTCGTTCCTGGTTGCTCCATGGCTTTTGGGCGCATCTAGACTTCCGATGCCTGGCGCCTTGGCTGCCAGGCACTTCCAGGTCACTATGGGACTTTTGCTGTGTTTCTCTGCCTGAGAGTGGCCAGCTCATGACTCTGAGATCAGGACTAGCTGGAGCCACTATGAGGTCTGACCTCATGGTGGGATGAAAATGGAAATGTGAAAGAAGAATCAACCCCCCTGGGCCGAGGAGGTGTCCAACAGATATAGCGGGGTAGAAGGGCCTCAGCGTTGGATCCAGTGAATTTGATTGATGTAGACTGTGCTGTCCACGGGTTGTTGTTGTTCGGAGTATGGATATAAGTGCTAGCGTACCTTATCTACGTACCTAAGTTTGTGTCTATACCTATTATCTGTGGAAACGGGCTGTTTTAGGTTGCCGAATTTCCAGTACCTGTCGGTATCGGGCATCGGTTACAGAGTCTAAAATTTGTAGGTCGTTTCAGCTTCACACGTACTAATCCATTACATGCAGCACACGTACACACTTGACGCGCAACGCTCGATTTGAATATTCATTACCGGTACTGGGCTGTATCTGCGAGATGTGATATCTGCAGAGGTTGCTAATGGTATTTATATACCGTTTGGCGAGAATGAATAATTACCTATTATCCGCAAGCTGGAACCCGAAACCACATTATCTGAGCAAGCTCATGTTGGTACCCAGTACCTGACTGACTGTCTGTACATGAGGTGCCTGTGCCTGTGCCTGTGCCTTTCCAGGTGTCTCTTATTGGGGTGAGATGGATTGGTTTGGGATGTTGGATGTCACCCATTTGCTCACAGCAGCCCCTCGTGATTGAACCCCTGGCAAAAAGTAAAGCAAGTGCCAATACTCCGTATAAGCCGATCTATTCCTTTTAGTGAGCAAGAAAACTCCTGACAGTATCCGTAAATAGGTAAGTGTGCCAAACAAAGATCGGTATAATAATCTTCAGGTTTACCTAAATCTATATCAAATCTTTTTGTCATTTATTAGCATAGAAGTCAGAAGTTTTCTTGCCCACTCAAGGCCACCCTGCAAGTAATACTGTAACTAAGCAGGCCGTCAAAAGCCAAGACTTGGTGTTTCTTCGTCCCTTGTTCCTGGTCTTCTCCGTACAACGTTCCACATTCTGTCCCTTGCTTCTTTTGGGATCTGCCAACCCTTGGTCATCATCAGCTGCACTGACTGACTGACTGACTGCACGCACACTTCAAGGATGCACTACCTGCTCAGGCTGCTCTGATACCTGACCTTTACTCGACCATACGCAACCGATCCGTGAAGCGGTCAACAGTAAGCTTTATATGCAGGCTGTTACCTCGTTGATTGGAACTACTTGGTTACTCGGGGCTACCGAATGTTGTGTATCCAGCGGCACTCTTCTCCAAAGCAACCTACTGACGGCTGGGAATCGGACATTTTTGACACACCAATGCCGGGCTCTAGAATTAGCCCTACCACGATCGAATAATATTGGATTCATATTACTACGGATATAATATTGAATGTCCCATTACTGAAGCCTGACAAAAACCCAACGCAATACGACATTACCAAGTACCTACCTACCTAGGTATCTAATAACAGTCAACGATGCACCCAGCTGCATAGCATAACACGACACAACACAAACAACACCGCCGGCAGAGGCGAGAGGGCATTCATTTCAAGACTACGAGACTTTCCCTCTTCTTCCCATCTTCAAAATACAGACCGACCTGCTTCTTCTCCCTTTCCCTTTCCTTTTTTTGCCCTTATATTATATTTCTATCTCGTCCTCTGTTACTCCCGACAGCTTGGCTTCTGCCCCCATGCTTTCCAGCGACATTGGAGCGCCCCTGACCTAGCTACCTACACAACAGTGCCATCCAGTACTCCCACCACCACTAGAATCGTTGACGCGCCCACATCTTCCTCATCGGCCACCAATCGTCAAACCCCCGTTCCATATTGCCCTGTGAGCATATCTGTTTCTCCGGCTCGAGGTCTTGCCTTCACAGGCTGGTCTTGCTCAATTATCCGACTGTGACCCGCAGCAAGATCGGATTGAGGAATAGAGGCACAACAGACCGATCTCCCCCCCTGGCCCGCTGTTTGAACCCCCTCCCGTTTCGCCCACCGTGGGAGTGGGAGTTTGCGAAGCAGGGCCCGCGTTGGTGTCTACGTCCGCGACAGCGATTGTGAGACTGCGCCGTGAGCAGACAGGATTCAGAATGGGTCGTAAGGCGGCACCGCAGCCGCTGGAGCTTTCGTCTCAGAATTCGCCTCAGGCCCAAGCCCAAGCACAAGCCCAGTCTGAATCTGGCGCTGTTTTACGCAGTAGAGACGATTCGCCGACTACTGAAACCGTTTCTCCAGGTGTGTCGCCGGTCGAGTTCAAATCGCCCCGGTCTCCCCGCTCCTCTCCTTTCCACAGTCGGTTTTCACCCTTGAGAAACCAAGGTGGAAAGCACAGGAAAGTGTCACACACGACATCTGCATTAGCAGACGCAACTGTAGAGGGGAAGCCATCATCATCAACGCCGCCACCACAACCATCAGCACCGGTTCCAATACCTATACAACGACCCTCAACTGCCACAACATCTACCGAATGGAGTAGGGGAGAATCTGTATCAAGGCAGCCTTTACGGCAGACACGCGAGGATCCCTCGACCTATCCTTCTATCTCGTCTACTCTTGAAGAACACCAGCCTAATCTATCAGTAACAACTGCAGTACAGCCAATATCAGACGATATAAAAAAAGGTGCCAAAAACGGGTTCTTCCATTTTAATAAACAACCCAAGTCTTCGAACCAGCCTCAACCGCATGCCCACCACCGAAAACAAACCGAGACGAGAGCTCAGGTATTGTCGAGGGGCAGTGACGGATCCAACCGACCAAGACACGGAGGTATGTAAACATTGAGCCAAGCTTAGTTGGGATGTTCCATTATACTTTAGCCATCGCGCGCAGGCCTAGGTCCATGACCAACCGCTGACATGATGCAGACAAACAGGATCCAAGCCCAAGTGCCTCATACACCGAACATACTCTACACAAACCCGTTTCCGCCGATCCTCTTCGAAGCGACTTGTCTTTATCATCCGCTGGCGACTACGATACTGCTTCACCTCAGTCTTCAACAAAGAAAGGCAGGTCGAAGCCTTTTGGTCTGCTGAACCGCAGCCGATCCAATCGCGACAAAGAAGACGCCAGCCCCGAGCTGAACCCGGCCTCTTCTCCTCGTCAGGGTCACGAACCTGAACTGCACCTCAATTCTGTGCCGTACAAGACTGCGAACCAAGGTAGTGATCGTTCTATCAGGGACATGATGAATTCTGCAGTCCGAAATCGATCTGAGGACCGCGCGCCAAGAGATTCGTCTTCTACCAGAAGGGCACAACGCGACAAGGAATCAAAGACCCAACCGTCCTCTCTGAACGAGAACGGAGGCTCTTTTTTCAATGGCCTCAAGAGCTCTGGTACCCGTGCCGCTGGCATGCTGAGTGACCGTTTTTTCAACAAGAGTGGGCGTGGAGGTCGAGAGGATAAGGATGCTCTTGACGATGAACACTATCAAATAAAAGTTATCAACTTGCCACTAGTTGAACAAACACGATTGACGAGAATATCAAAGCGCCTCGAGGATTCAAGGGACAAGACGGAGTTCTGGATGCCTGCCTTTCCTTGGCGAGCAATAGATTATCTAAACTACAAGGGATGCGAAGTTGAGGGTCTTTATCGTGTTCCAGGCAGTGGGCCTCAGATCAAGAAATGGCAGCGCAAGTTCGATGAACGTAAGTCTATACCGTCTTCCTGATAAGCGAAGGAACTCAGATTAACTTGGAACAGAATACGACGTCAACCTGTTCAACGAGCGCGACCTTTACGACATCAACATAATTGGTTCGATGCTAAAGGCTTGGCTACGAGAACTTCCCGACGAGCTGTTCCCCAAAGCGGCACAGGATCGAATCGCAAGAGAATGCGCAGGTGCTGAGGAAGTTCCTGAGCTACTTATCGAAGAGCTCTCGAATCTCTCCCCCTTCAACTATTATCTGCTTTTTGCCATCACATGCCACCTCAGTCTTCTCTTAGCTCACTCGGACAAAAACAAGATGGACTTTAGGAATCTGTGCATCTGCTTCCAGCCGTGTATGAAGATCGACGCGTTCTGCTTTAAGTTCTTGGTGTGCGACTGGCGCGACTGCTGGAGAGGATGCAAGAACGAGGCCAAGTATATCGAGGAGGAATACATGATCTTCGACCAGCCTCCACCGAGGGGTCTCGCTGAACCGGCGAAGCCAAGACCACAAGATGAGTCGGAGGACGACCGACAACAACTCTCCTCTTCAGGGAGCAGCAAGCAGTCAGGCCGCCTCAGCCCCAGCGACCAGAAATCAAAGCTGAAGAAGAAGCAGCTCCAGATATCCCCCTCCAACGGAAGCGTTGTCTCGAACGAATCGACGGCCCCAACCGCCTTGACCATCAATAGTGAGCGCGAGTTAGGCAGAACCTCGAGCGAGCTGCGGCCCTTGTCACCTATTATGCCTCTATCTCCCCTCGGCTTCTAAAATCAGGGACATCCTGACGACACGCTGCATTCCACAAGCATATTCACGCCCGGCTACCCGTGGAGGTGGTTAAAAGGATAGCCGAGGCAGAAAGACCATACCTCGAAGAAATAGAGGCCTTGAGGCCGAGATGAGAATGCACTAAGTGCTTAATCTATCTCAGCACCTCTCTGCGATTCTACCTCAACTGAGGGTAAATGTCTCAAGTTTCAACCACGGCGTCTGCCATGATGCAGTCTGCGACTCCATCCTTCGGCGATAGCCAATTCATGATGGCACGCCCTTATGACCTTGTCATTCGATTTGATTGCGCATTTTTGGTTGCTTCTAACGCCTGGCGTTGCTGGACAGTGGTCCAGCATTTTTGGAACGGTTTGGCAATGTGCAATCGAGTAAAACATTCAAGGAATGCTTTAAATTTGGCTCACCTATCCACGACACCAGGCGAGTGATGTTCTTGACCTGCACTTTGTCTTTTATCTGTTGTTTGGTATACCCCATGATGCATTTTGAGGAGAATATGGTCCAGGGGTGTCTTGTACCCTGCGTTAGTGGGGAATCTTGGTTGAAGTTCCGGCGTTTCTGATTCTGATGATTTATTGACAAACATACCGCGTCTTTGCCCAAGCTGATTATGTAGCTCGCTCTCGAGCACTCTGGTGAGGCAAGCTGCCTTAGTAAGAATTGTGTTTGGCTATCATGTTGCAGTGAAATGAAGACACGCCAAGCTAGAGAGGAGCATGGAGATTACCAAAATATGGAGTAAATCTGTTTCTGATGACTAGAAATCGCCGAGAGCGGAGGGTTGTAGGGCAGCAGAGTTGAAATTGGCAGACGCTACCTAGTAGATAGTGCCCCGAATTTAGTGAATATACTTCGTCAGAAATCGCTTATCTATTAAATGCATAATCTTCATCAAGATCAACTATCAGGTTGGGGGAGAACCCTTGGTAGTTGTATTTCATTGCTACGCATAGCCGGGACATGGAATCCAGACCAGACAACAAGGAGCAGACCAGACAACAAGGAAGTTGACAGCTGCAGCGTCTTCCTTTTCCATTCTTTTCTTCCAAAGCCGAACGTCTAAACCATCCCAAGTCCCTAGCTTTTAACATGCCGATTTGAAACGCCAATGTCCTGAACGCCGCTCCATGCTCAACAGCAATAGTCTTGACCAAGGCTGACAATAAATTGCCGACCAATCCTGTTCCCTTTCAAAGCTGTCGCAGCCTATTTTCCTGTGCCTTGAGCCTGGTTCTTGCGCATCTTTCGCTCGTTGCGCTTGATTCTCTCCTTGCGCTCTCTTCGACCATCGCCACGGATTGAGGTACCCTCTTTTCGCTTCTTTTCGGCTTCCATATCAACCTCGACAATGGGCCAGTCCTCGCCATTCTTGTTGAGAGCCTTGTACCCCCACTTGCGCTGCCATTCACCTGTCTGCTCATCGAAGGCAAGGTTGCGACGTTGCTCGCGAGTCTTGGGCTTAATACCCTTCTTAGCGGCGAAGCGCTCCCACTTAGTAGGAGGCTTGGCCTGCGGAACGGGCTTCTCGCGGGGGAGACGGGTGCTCGGGGCGGGAAGGGTGAGAAGGACACCCTCGGCGGTGGAGTTGAGAGGGCAGGTGGAGAGGAACTGGTTGATGAGAGACTGGGCGCCGTCCCGGGCAAGCTCAGCGAGGGACTGCTCGAGATTATCGCGGTCGAGAGTGACGGGGTTTGGGTCCTCTGCGAGAAGATGGCCGAGATCGAATGTGTAGGGCGTGGGCTTCTCGACTGCGACAGGCAGCTTTGGCTTAGAGCTTGGGAGCGCCATTGCGATATTCGTGGGAGTAAATAATAATTATAGAGGCTGATGTTGAGGTCTCTTGGAAATCGTCATAAACTTGTCAAAGGATGAACAGGTTTGTCGTTGCAATGCGCTCTCTTATTATGGTACTGGTACTGACTGGTACTGGAACTTTTTTTTTCTGAGGTCCTCTATGCTATACTATCTTTTTTCTGTACCCGATAAGGCATGTCGGATCAGTGAGCAGCAGTTTTTCCGAAACAGGGTCTATAAGCCAATCACAGGACCGCAGTCCTTCTCTTACCCCAGTACCTTTGAGGTGGGTGGTTAAATCCACCCGAGATTTTCGAAGCGGCATTCAACTTCAGCTCACGACGGCCTCTAAACGAGCGTCCTAGAACCGGCCCAATCGGCGTCAACTCGACGATAGACGCCGTTCTCGCCATCTATATATAAGAAGAGCCTGTCAGCCGTCAGTTTGGGACAGTGTTGCAAGCAATGGCGTCCGCCAATTCGCTTCGATGCCTCATGAGGCCGACTATTCCCAGGGCTCCTCGAATGATACCGGTTCTCCTCGCCCCATTTTCAACTTCAACCGCTGCTCTCGCCGTCTCAGCTCCCCCGGCAATCAAGAGCCGCCGAGACCTTCCACAGAAGGTCAAGAAGTCCTATAAGAAACGTGCCAATGTGACGCCTGTCCGAAAACCTCAGCCTGGCGAGCGAAAGGCCTTCCGAAAGCGCATCCAGCTCAGCAATAACAGTGCTCTACCTGTCACAGGCCTTGAAAATCTGGATGCCAGTAACATGACAAAGGAAGAGAGTGCTGGAAAGATGTTTGCTATTCCTGATCAGGTTGTGGATCATCTCCGCGCCCTCGAGGCTTTCAAGACGACACAGACATGGAACCTATTCCGAAAACCTCATGTTCTACAGCGCAAAGAGACAGTGGAGTTGATGAAGAAGCTTGAGCTATCGGCCAAGGAAAAGAAGGCTCTTAAGTGTGTGTTGACGGGTAGTAAGCTGTCTGGAAAGAGTATGGCCATGCTACAGGCTATGGCATATGCACTTCTTAACAACTGGGTGGTATTCCATGTTCCCGAAGGTACATAACCCCAAACGACCCCTTCACGTTTTCATGCCTCTGACTGACCATAACAGGTCAGGATCTGACCAACGGCAACACTGAATACTCACCCATTCCCGAGACTGAGCCAATGCAGTTCTCCCAACCCATCTACTGCCTTAGGATGATACAGAGCCTCTATAGAGCCAACCGTGTCGTTCTTGAAAAACTCAACATCGAGAAGGACTGGTCCAAGTTCACTAACCTCAAGGAGGGCGCTACCCTCGCTGATCTGGCTCTCAGCGCAAAGGAGGCCGAGTACGCATGGCCCACCCTCCTTGCCCTATGGACTGAGCTCACCCTGCCTGGGCGACCCCCCGTGCTCTTTGCTCTTGACGGTCTTGCCCACATCAACAAGATCAGTGATTACAGAGACCCCTCGTTCAACGAGGTACATGCCCATGAACTGGCCCTTGTCCGCCTCTTTATTGACGCCCTATCTGGCAAGACTCCTCTCCCTAATGGCGGCGCTGTCATCGCCGCCACCTCAGAGAACAACTCCCATCACCATCCATCACAAGAGCTTGTTCTCTCGCAGCTCGAGGCTGGCCAGGCGGGCCGTGAGATCCCCAAGCCTGACCCCTATGAGCGCAAATATGACGAGCGTGTGTACGAGGCGCTCAAGAACAGCTGGGTTCTCCGTCTTGAAGGTATCACGAAGGACGAGGCTCGCTCTTTAATGGAATACTGGGGCGCCAGCGGGCTTTTCCGACATGTTCTCAATTCAAGAACAGTGTCCGAGAAGTGGACCGTGGGCGGCCACGGTAATGTTGGTGAGATGGAGCGTGCTGCATTGATGCAAATGAGGCTGTAAATGTATTCTAGAAATGTACAATACTGGTGTTGGAAACCCGAAAAATGCACTGCTTCTTTGCAGACCATCTGTGCTACACGAACGATTAAAGCTTTGTGCTTGTTATTACAGCTGAGTTATTTATTGGTTGGTGTTTGTTGTGATAGAAACCTCATGCCCAATTCTCATCATTGACAGAGCTCTACCAGCATACTATTCTCATCTACCTTCATATGCCAAAACGCCAGACCTTTACATAGAACATCTCACTTCGTTACATGCCCAGCTCTCAAAAGTCCATGTCATCCTCTTGGTCGTTATCAAGATCGCTGTTGACAAATACCAGTCTTGCACCATTCCTGGTGGTTTGCCAGACCTGTGAACCATGGTTAGCGATTTGTTCATATACGAGGAGCGTCTCCTAAAAAAAAAAATACTTACATCCATGGTGGTGTATTCTTGCAAAGCGTTGGACCACTGGTCGGCAGTAAAGCCTCGAGCGATGACTCGCGCCTTTAATTGTGTCATGCTCAGCTCAATACCGAGATCTTCCTCACCAGCGGCATCCTCAGGACGGCATTGGCCGGCATCAGCAAGTTGCTTAACGAAATTGTAAATTCTGCTGCTGGGATCCGCGTTCGCTCGACCCGTGCCAAGATCGTTGTTCAGACTTTCTTTGCTAGCCTCGACTAGTCTGAGAGCCTCATCAACATCGTCTTGAGTGACCTCATTGCTGAATCGAAGTCGGGCCAAGGCCTGGGCCAGACGGACAACACCCAAGAGGGTACGAGGCGTTGTGTGGGTAAACTGCTTGCCCTTCTTCTCAGCGCGCTGCTGCTGGTCTCGCATGCGTACGTATGTCTTGATCATGTACTCAGAGACCGTTTCAGGAACGACAGGTCGGTATGTCCTTGCTTGGGCGATGTAGGATCGCACTTCATGAGGACTGAAGACAACATTATCAGTGCCGATATCGGGATGTCGGCTGTTCATGTGCACAAACGCAACGTGCTTGGCAAGCTGTTCGTCTGTTTCGCGCGTAGGGGTATCAAGAAGCAGGAATAGGATATCGAAACGGGATAACAGCGCGGCGGGGAGATTAATGTTTTCGACAGGGGAGATTCGAGGATTATATCGTCCATAAACAGGGTTAGCGGCGGCAAGAATAGAGGTGCGAGCGTTGAGGGTTGTTGAGATTCCGGCCTTTGAAATGGAAATTGTTTGCTGTTCCATTACTTCGTGGATGGCTGTACGGTCAGTCTCGTCCATCTTGTCGAACTCATCAATACAGCAGATTCCGTTATCGGCCAGGACGAGAGCACCACCTTCAAGAACCATTTCATCCGTGACAGGATCACGCATAACAGCAGCCGTGAGACCGACACCACTGCTTCCACGACCTGAGGTGTAGACGCCACGAGGAGCGACCTTTGAAATGTACTTGAGGAGCTGAGACTTGGCCACACCAGGATCACCCATCAAGCAGATGTTGATATCGCCACGAATCTTCATTCCGTCTCCCATTTCTTTCGTCACACCACCAATAAGTAGAAGAAGAAGAGCCTTTTTAACATCAAGATGTCCGAAGATTTCGGGAGCAATCGACTTCGCCAACAGTTCGTATACTTGGCCAGTCTGGCGGTATTTTTCAATCCGGCGGACCAGTGTGGAGTCAACAATCATCTCACTGTATGCCTTTTTGTGTTGGAGAACGTGATGTGCCTCGAGATAAGTATCAGTGAGCAGACCAGCCTTCATCGCCTTGAAACCTGTATAGGGGGTGGGGAGGAAGATGCCCGAGATATCGACAACATCACCAGGGTTAATTTGGCGGACGAGAGTGCCATGGCAGAGCACGGTAAGACTTCGAGGAATCTGACCAATTGGGACCTGCTCGGCCATCTCCTGGACCTTGACCTCCTGGAAAGGCAAGAACTTTGAGGCTCTCGAAGAAGGGTTGAGTTGACCCTTGGCCTGGTTCTGCTTGCAGTCTTCAGAGGGGCACATAGTTAAGGGGCCATATTGCTTGTCAGTAACAGGCTGGAAGATTTCACAGCCACATCTGTCGCAAGTGTAGGCGCTGACTTGAACGATGGGTTTGACATCAGAAACTCGAGTGGCGATCGCACGAATGGTAATAAGATGACCCAAGTGCTCGCCGCGCACTTGTCGAACTGCCAGAGCTTTTGTGGGTTGGCTTGAGGTGCCAGTCCTGGGCTTGAACACGAGGGTGTACCTGCGAGTGAGCTCGGCAGGGAACTTGTCATCTGCAGCAGTAGGGTCTCGCTCAGCGGCTTCGTCCAGTTCTCGGTTTCGGATTTGTCGTCGAGCCATCAACACGTCGAGAACATCGTCCTTGAAGCTATTCGCTGGTCAATGCGGTGCATCAACATTTGGGTCACTTGAGTACTTACTTCACATCCGCGCTCATTGGAGGCATGACCTCATCCACAGCTCGGGAAAATATTTCGACGTAGTGTTTTGTGTTCATCTCGATGGAATCAACAAGTCTCATACTGTCCTCGCCGTCGAACGCTTGGTTCTCCCACTACAAGCATGTTAGTACTTTGGTGGAAAAGGGAGTATCGCAAATCATACGGTTGCTAAATCGTCAAGATCAATCGTCGCCTCGTCAATCGTTCGATCCGAGAGTTGCTGCAGCATACTCTTGTACTTGTACTGAGGAGCACGGCGCTCCTTGGCTTGTTGCCGGTTCGCATCTTGCCCATCCTCCTCCATTAAATCATACTCGTCGTCGAGGTCATCTTCTCCGATGGTGATATTGCCTAGTGCAGTTGTGATGGTTTGCTCTGGTGATGTCTTGAATCCCGTCAAGAACTCCTGAAAGGCATCTATACCGATGATTAGCTTATGTGGGGAGCTAAGTGCAGCAGGAAATGTACTGACGTTGCTGCTTCTCATAGCTGACAGGGGCCTTGAACTCGCGCAGCGCCATTGCGAAGAAATTTTATAGGGATCTCAAATTTGAAGAGCGCTGGAAGATCAAGTTTGTGCGGTGCGGTGCTGGATAGTACAAAGCGAATGGAGAGATGCGATCGCGATGCACAAATTGAGTGGACTCGAGGCGAGCCGCAGGGGGGCAACGGTGGTTGCGATGGGCCCTGCCTCCCTCCAAGCGCGCACACCAAACGCGTCTTTTCGCGTGTCGCGACGCACAGCCACATGCAGAGTTTAATTGACACCCGCCACTGTTACAGCCACAGCGGCATTGACCACCCACCGAAGCTGTAGTTAGGTAGTCTAAAGCTGGGGAAGGGACGGGGATGATCACCGAGCACGTGTAGGGACCTCGGCTGCGGGACAAGAAAGGGACTCCAAATCGGAAATGTTTCGGCACCTGAACTGAGCTGAGTTGAGCTGTGCTTCTTCCCACCGACAAGTAATAATATCCTCCCGTGAGAGGCCGACTTAAATCGAATTACAGTCTTCTCAATTGCCTAAGCGCATCATGCCTCCCAGACGAAATGCGCAGTCCGTCTCGGCGGAAATCTCCCTATCTCACCTCAAGAGCTGCTTGGTCAACCTTCCTACATCACTGGTCTCCCTCCTAGTCAATGTCAATACTGTAGGAACCTTCTTCTTCCCTGATTTGCTCCACTGGCAAGTTTTCTGACCGTACCGTATAGCCTGCACAAAATGTCATCATCGAGCTCAGCTATCGTGAGGCCTCGCCGACTGGAGCCGGCTCCCAGCAGCGCTCCATATTTGTAGGATGGACAGGTATGCCCAGCAAGAGGAGGACCGCTCCTCCTGGGACCCGCGATGGACTCAATGGCTCGCGGTCATCCCGCGATCAGGAGGTTCAGCTTGTCGAACTCGATGCCACGCTAGCCAAGTCACTAGGTATATCAGAAGGGCAGAAGATCACGGCCACCATTCATCTCGATCCTCCGCTGGCGCATACGGTCAACATTGAACCCCTTACACCGGAGGACTGGGAGATCATCGAGCTACATGCGACATTTCTTGAACTGAACCTCATCTCTCAAATTCGAGCGCTCCCGAACCCGCTATACAAAATTGGCGACAACCCCGTCGAGCCCCATGCGTTGACACTGCATCTATCTCCGACATCGACTGCAAGTATTAAAGTCATTTCACTGGACCCTTCACCTCCGGCCGACGTGCCATTCGCAAAGATATCTCCCGATGCCGAGGTCATCGTTGCGCCAAAGACGAGGCAAAAGAGCTCGCACAGCTCGGGCGACCACCGCAGCGTAGCCAGCACTTCCAAGTCCAAACGAAGCGCGACCAGTACGGTGCGCCGGCGAAGCGCCAAGGAAGAGCGGAGGCCTACTATGTTTCTGCGTGGTCTTGACCGAAGCTCATGTGAAGAATGGTTTGATGAAGGACCCCTGGTTCAGGACTTGAGTGTTTGGGTTGATCACGACCTTCTCTCCGGCGAAGCCTTCAAAGGGGTCAACTATGTCGCGGTCGATGTTATTAGACCAGCTGGCCTGCAACAGCCCCAACCAGAAGAAGGCGGCGTTCCTGCTGGGACGACTGCGGCCACAAAAGTCATTGCTCATCTCAGATCATGGATTGATCCTCCCAATAGTCAATCAGTTGCCCTTTCGTCACCCCTTTGTGCAAGCCTTGGATGTTCTGGCATGGTTGGCGGGATAGTCAAGCTTCAAGCAGCTCCACAGCAACTCCCCAAGACTGCGGTGCAGAGCATCAAGGTTTTTCCTTTCGCCACAAATGCAAAGACGGTCGAAGGCCTGCGATTTGGTGGAGAATCCAAGGCTGAGAAGGAAGAGTCTGCGAAGCGGTTCCGACAGATCTATGCCGCTACTAGAGGTACTGACGGGCTTCTTCAAGGACCTCTAACAGACGGCTCCATCATGAGCTTATACGACGGTCTTGATCCCCCTCAGGGGTGGGAAGGCGGCATCATTAAATTTGCCTTTGGTGGTGATTTTCAGGAGAACAAAGACGCTGCGAATTGGCTTCTTGGACTCGATACTAAACTCCCGATTGACTTTCAGCCACCAACCCCTCGGCCATCATGGCTGACCGAAACGGATGGGTTTGAGCGTCAACCAACCCACGATTCTCTCCTTGTTGGAATCGACTCCTTGCTGGATAACTTACAGTCTAATCTTGTTCACCTTTCTTCGGTCCTTCTCACTGGTGGCATGGGATCCGGAAAATCTTCAATTGCTCGACACTTGGCACAAAAGCTTCGACAAGATTCATTATTCCATACATTATACTACCCTTGTCGGAAACTAGTCAATGACGAGACACGGATCTCAACGATAAAGGAAACTTTGACCCGTTTGTTCGCCACTGCCAGCTGGGGTGCACGCTTGAACGGAAAAGCTGTTGTAGTTCTTGATGACCTGGACAAGCTTTGTCCTGTAGAAACCGAACTTCAGGTTGGCAATGACAATGGAAGGAGCAGGCAAGTCGGTGAGATCCTGTGCTCGATCGTCAGGCAATATTGTACTCGCGACAGCGGTGTTGTTCTCCTGGCCACAGCCGAGGGCAAGGAGTCGATCAATGGTGTTGTAGTCAGTGGCCATGTCGTGCGCGAGATCGTCGAACTTAAGGCGCCCGATAAGGAATCGAGACGCCGAGTGATGGAATCTATCGTCATGCAGGATGCCATAACGGCTGACGAAGCTCAGACACAGTTCAGCGATGAAAGTCGACCACAAACTGCCGACGGCAGCATGACGGAAGACAGTGGTGCTTGGATGGACGGCGCTAGCCATGCAAGCAAGGAGAGTCATCCGGCAAAGACGAGCGGCTTCATATTGGATCCAGATCTTGACTTCCTTGACATTTCTGGGTCTACAGACGGCTACATGCCTGGTGACATCAATGTCCTTGTGTCTCGTGCGAGGAACGAGGCTATCATTCGTGCCATTGCTGAGTCGCCAGACTCGACAGGCGCCATTCACTTGGCAAGGGCTGATTTTGACAAGGCTCTCAAGGGGTTCACGCCAGCCTCATTGAGGAATGTGTCGCTCCAGAGTTCGTCAACAAGCTTCAAGTCGATTGGAGGACTGCAAGAGACACGACAAGTGCTCCTGGAGACGCTACAATACCCAACTAAATATGCGCCAATCTTTGCGCAGTGTCCGCTACGCCTTCGATCCGGCCTTCTTCTTTACGGATATCCTGGTTGCGGTAAGACACTTCTTGCCAGCGCTGTTGCCGGCGAGTGTGGCCTCAATTTCATCAGTGTCAAGGGCCCTGAAATTCTGAACAAGTATATCGGTGCCTCTGAGAAGAGTGTTCGAGATCTGTTTGATAGGGCCCAGGCGGCGAAGCCATGTGTACTCTTCTTCGACGAGTTTGACTCCATTGCACCCAAGAGAGGACACGACTCTACGGGTGTTACGGACCGTGTGGTAAACCAGCTTCTCACACAGATGGATGGTGCCGAAGGGCTGTCCGGTGTCTACGTGCTGGCAGCTACTTCACGACCTGACCTGATCGACCCTGCTCTTCTTCGTCCCGGCCGTCTGGACAAGTCTTTGTTGTGCGATATGCCTTCTCTGGAGGATCGTGTCGACATTATCAAGGCGCTGTTTCAAAAAGTCAGACTCTCGGATGAGTTGACCGGATCCGATGGGCCACTGAGGGACATTGCTCGCCGTACTGAGGGCTTCTCGGGTGCTGACCTTCAGGCTCTTGTCTCCAATGCTCAGCTCGAGGCTATTCACGATGTTTTGGATGTTGATGGACCTACAGTTACTTCTAAACGACCCAACGGAACCAATGGAAAGTCGAATACCACACCTAGCTTCGTCCAGTTCCGTTATGGTAAAGACGCCAAACCTCTGACCGAGGCGACGCCAAAAAGCAAGTCTGCTGCTCTGGTGGAGAACGCATCTATTTTGGCAAAGCTTGAAGAGATCAAGATAGCTCGTAAGAAGTCGAAGCAAATCCATGGGGCTCCCGCCGCCAACACAGACGTCAAGGCGCAAAGCAGCGATCAGAGGGAAGTGGTTATTGAATGGGGCCACCTCATAAAGGCTCTGGATAACACACGGGCGAGTATCAGTTCTGAGGAGAAGGCCAGATTGCAGAGGATATATACCGAGTTTGTTGTGGGTAGAAGTGGCCAAATGAAGGATGGGCAGGGAAGCATGGAGATTGGAGGCCGAAGCAGCTTGATGTAAGATATGGGTCTGGCATGTATAGAATATGGATGTGAACGTAGATACCAGCATCTTGGATTAAGTTTCGTTATCTTTTGAGATTCTCGATAGAGCCTTTTATTTTATGGCTGGTTAAGTGGAGGCGGCGTCTTCAGCAAGAATCGTCTTCATACTCTCAAGAACGGCAGCGTGGATACCCTGTCTAGCTGCAAGCAGTCCATTGTTCTGGCTCAGATCCCTTCCAGCCCCAAAGTCCATATCCTTGCCGTCGAGATCGGTTACTTTGCCGCCGGCTTCGGTCAAGATAAGTTGAGCTCCGGCATGATCCCAGATATGCATCACCACATCGTCAGATGAAGGAATGCGCAGCTGGAAATCACCGCCGCCAACGAGGAGAGCCGCGTAACGGATGTGTGATGAGTACAGCTCGATGTTGGGGAATTTAGCACCGAAAGAGCTTGCGAGTTTGCGGATGAGGTCGTGACGAGACGTCGAACCACTCGAGTAGTTGATGATCTGAGCTTCAGCGGGGCTTGAGGCTTTGGCGACGCTGTCAAGAGGCTGAGCTGGCTGGAGACCGCCGAAGTCCATCTTGCGAATCGTGGTGCCTTGACCGCGAACTGCGGTGAGCATAAGACCCAAACCATCCTTGTCGATGGTTGACTCTGCAACTTTATCATCCACAGGCTTGAGGTTTGCACAGCCCAAAACACCAACGACCTCCTTTCCATCCTCTACCAAGGCTAGGGAGACAGCGTATTGTTCTCCCTTGAGGAAGGTAGCTGTTCCATCGATAGGATCCATTACCCAGAATCGCCCCTTTCTCCCACCCTGACCACGTCCTCCAAGATCGATCACCTCAAGAAGCTCCTCAGCATCCTTGGGGCTCGCAAGGAGGGCTTCGTCGTCTGAGTTCTCGAGGTGAGCACCAGAGGCAAGTTCCCAAACCCGCTGCTTCAAGGCGGGATCTTCTCTAAGAGCGCTAGAATCTTCCTCGCCGACGAAGTTGTCACCGGGAAATGCCTTGCGGAGGGCGCTTATGAGAACAGCTTGAGCAGCGAAGTCAGCAGCGGTGACGGGAGAGTCGTCTGATTTTGAAATGCCGCTGACGGTCGACTGGACTCTTTTTGTCAGGATCGATGCCCGTAGCACGGCGAGCTCTGCGATTTGACGCTCAAGAGTATAGGATGACATGATGGCGTTGTAGTGTTGGTGGAGGTGGAGGTGGAGGTGGAGATATCGGGATTGCTATTTGGTGAGCTGCTGTAATATGCGGTGCTAATGAGAAGTAGAGTGATTTATTTATGATGCGACATTTCAGGCGATGCTATGCATGAGATTGATTGAGTGAGAGGACGAGCGAGGGACAAGGCGGTGGTGATTTGGTGTTTCCCCACGGATCCACAGCATATCATGATGCAGTCAATGAGCGTCGTTTATTTGTTCATGTATGAGACATGAGAATAACAAATCAATGCCCGCCCATTGCGACTACGTTAGTCCTAGTGTTGTGAGTTGTGCAAGATATGAGATGACTATTCAAGAGGTAATAGGAACTCGAGTCGATCTCTCCATGGTATTCGTGGTCGGTCATTGATTGTAGTTATTTAGGTATTTATTTGCCCCTCTCATTCGTCCAAGTCAGCCAACAACTGCATGCAGGACATTATACCATCCACTCTATATGATGCCTCTGATACGGCATATAAGATGCTAGAATTAGTATTGTCAAGTCGTCATATGCCACTCAGAAGCCAGTACGACAGCGACCCCAACTGACAGTGGCTCGGCTTGTCTCTGTGGTCAAAATCCAGTGTTGACAGACTGTCCAAGTCGTAGACATGATCACTCCCATCTATGACTTCTCCCGCTCCCTCGACTGACATTCTATTCGTCTTAATCTTGAGAACTTTCGATGTGCTTTGATCTGAGGATGTGTATTCGATGTAAAGGTTGAATGAGTTGAGCTTATTCTTTTGGTTGAATCCTGTTTTACTTGTTCCCGCGCCGTCGCGCCATCGCTTGGTTTGTGGTCGGAATGCTTCGGTTCTGGAAAACAAGAGCTCGACGGGCGTGTTTGATATATCTCCGGGCTTGTGATTTCGTGCAGCTCATACTCAGTCTCCTTAGAAGCGACATCATTTCGCTCTCCAACTGGAATAGGGGCTTGTTCTTGAACTTTTTCGACTTCATTGGCTAACTCCTACGCCAAAACCATGGTCTCCTGTGAACTTACTAGAGAATTTCTAGGTATCAAGGAAACTTTGGTGCCCTCGACGTCCAGGTCCTTTGTCTTTTCCTTGACTCCAGCTTTAGATTGTCTTGGGTTCGTTGGTCGCAGCAGACATGTCGCAGGCCGTTTCTTATCCATCTTCCCTAAAGCCTCGTTGTTTATCCAATTATTGGTAATCGCCATTGCTGGCTGCATATCTTTCGTTTCAGACCTGTTCAGGGAGGTTACAGAAATAGCAAATAACGATATTGTGCTCTCTAGAGGGTCGATATTATAAGCAACTACACAAATCCGGCTCCATCCTCGGTCCAATATCTTGGAGCGGCATTGTTGGAAGACTTGATATTCTCGAGATATCGCCAAATGTGTTGATAATCAACTCCAACTTCTTGCTCAATGCTGATGTGTTGGATGGATCTTTTGTCAGCGTGATTTGAACATCATCCAATCTGGAAATAACCACTTGGCTCAGTCTCATATACTCCCTCTTGTCGTCATTCATTGTGAATCGAGCCATTTCTCTCTTGACTTTCTTTAATACGGGATCAAAGCCTTGTCTTTGGCCGCGCCTGATAAATCTCGCTCTGCTCATTATTCGGCTTCGGCACCTAGAGATGACAATGCGGATAATCTAACTGTGAAGTTTCTCACAAGATACTGGTATTTTCGTTAGAGGGCTCAGAAGGTGCCTGCTGTGTCCCTTGACTTACCTGGAGTCTCCCGACTGAGTGATCTGAATATCTTATCAAACCCTTCCGTGACAGCGTTAAGATATGATGGTGAGTTATGACTATCCTTTGCATTGGCTGCAACCATCACCACAACACTAGATTTATTCTCCTCTACACAAACTGCTGTGACCCTTATAGTATCATCTCGGATACTTGAAAGAAACGTCATTGTTGATGTGAGTAACTTCTCATCCTGCAAAGACAGTGCCCTGTTGATGTCTGCTTTGCACATGGGCTCCAGTCTTGAATGCTGTCCCTTTGGGGCTTGCAGCCAATTCTACCGAGGTAGTAAAGAAGGGCAATGCTTCGAGCACATTCAATCTCGGTGTTAGTCATTGACATATCTGACTGACTAGCTACTAGAGGCTAGGGAGTCGCATAGAATGTTGAACTTCTCAAAGAAAGCAACTATCAGATATCTACGAAGCAACCATATTTTCATCCTCCATGCCAATGAGCCTGATGACGAATAACACACATTGCGGTTGGTTGCAGCCCTGGAATGGGCATCACCATGTGCTATATAACCACAGCATGATATATATACATATTACATGAAAATATCATATCAAGACGGCACAGGTTAATGCGAATCTCGGAGTTGTTCATCTTTCTTTATAGTTTAGAGCTTCTATCAACCCAAGCAGAAGCCATCGCCTGGCAGTTGTTGCTCGTTTCTTTTTTATCCACTGTCCATGCCATGCAGTAATCTTGATCTAACAATAATATGGGTCTCTATGCATTGTGTTGGCCTCCGCATCACCTTCTCACCTTCTCACCTCCCATTCTTGAGGTGTGTTGAGCAGATGACCAACACCGAGCCCCAGATAACAAATCCAGTTCAACAAAGACGCGCAACGCTAGCCTAGCTCAAATGCATAAGACGTGGCCCCCCAACGTAAGTGTGTATAATCTTGGCAACAGCCAAGTCGATCAAGATGAGACAACTCCACCTATGACAAGTCCTATACCATGCTATCCGGGTATGGTCTGAACCTGAACCTGAACCTCAGATCTTTCCACACGTAGTTCTTGCTCAAAATGCAGTCAAGTGTAGTAAAGGGCAAACATGCTGACAGCCCCTGTATTTTGAGGTATGCGCAACCAAACGCCGATCCTATGCCGGAAACTGAATAAAAAGATGCTCAAGTCATAATGAAACAATACCAGGTATAATCTGCTCGTAACAGGGAGGTAGGTGTGTTTGTTTTGGTTTCGTACTGATTGTTCCTTGTTAGGAATCATCCGTTGCTTTCCTTTAGCTGATGGTGACGGTGACTATGCACCATTGGTTTTGGTTGAACCGGATCCCTTGCTACGGGAGTGTAGAGTGCGATACATATTGCTCAATCGCTTTCCCGTGACGCTCTTGCTTGTATCATCTACAGGCCACAAAGCTGCCAGAAAGTCCCTATCATCAGTGTTAGTTGGATCTGTCACAAGAAGCTGTATAACATCACAGGACTCACCAGAAGTTGCTCTTGAGACCTTCGTCAGCAGCAGTGGCTGCCAATTTCTCATCGAGAAAAGTGCCAATGACGACCAGCTCGACGCCAAAGATAGACGCCCGCTCCTTGCTTGACTTGACGTTGTCCTTTGTTGTAGAAAGAATCCTCTCAAAGTTCTCTCGGACCGGTTTGAGTAGAAACCAAATCATGGCGTCGTTGTCCTCAGCTCTCTTATCTTTGTTGTCGCCAATCCGGCGAAGTTCGTCCAGTCTTCGCAGAGCCTTGGCTCGGCGCTCATCCTGAGGATGCGAGTCATGGGCTCGCTCTCGCTCTCGCTCGCGGTCGCGGTCACGATCACGGTCACGGTCTTCACGATGTCGGTCATGTCGCCTATCATCACGTCGGTCGTCACGTCGGTCATCTCGGCGGTCTTCCCGACGATCATCGCGATGACTGTGGCTAGGGCGATGTTTATCATGTCGCCTGTCATCCCGTCGTTCATCACGTCGTTCGTCTCGGCGCTCATCACGTCGGTCCTCATCATCCCGATGACGCCGCTTCTCTGACCTCTCCCTGTCCTCTCCATGCTTACTGGATCGACGATGCTCCTCGATGCGGCGGTGCTTAGGGCTGCGGCTATCTTCGTGAGACAGATGTTTTCGCTTGAAATCCGGTCGCGGGGTTCCACGCTCCTCCGCATGACTTCGGGATCGGTGCAGGTCACCATGAAGGTGGTCTCTGTCGCGGTCGCGAGACTTCTTGCCATTGTGCGGAGCAGGCGACGCTGTGGCACTCCCACGGTGGCCATTGGCAATTGTCTTTTTGTTGTTGCGGTGATGATTCTCTACTGCTCGCTGCACACCACGATCATTAGAGTGTTTCGCTTGCAGGACTGAAAGCAGATACTCTGATCGACGAACAAGGTGAACGGCGCCAGGAGCCTTCATCTTGTCATTGCCCTTGCTACGCTCCTCCTTCTTCTCCACGCGATGTTCTTCAAGGAAGAATTTGTCTACCATCTCCAGATCGGGATCGTCACGGATCTGAGGCCAAGCGCCAAAGCCGTGTCTGTCAATACCGACCAGTAGCATGGCATCTTCCTTAGCACCCCAAGCACAAGAGTAGCTAGCGGCCTTCGTCGCGTCAGGGAGACGAAACGTGTGCCAGTCATTGTGGCTGCGTATGACTTGTCGGAGAAGCTGAAGCTGCTTCGGACGTTCTATGGCCGTTTCAGCGTTGACCTTCTTGAGATCGCCAAAGTCTATCAGAACAGCCTTGCGGTCCTTCTTCGTGAGAGTCTTCCCGAGTCTCTTTTCTTCTTCCACCATCTGAGCATAGTTATCGTCCACCGCCTCCTTGGCTGCCTTGATAAATTCATCGAGGACCGACTTGACGTAGTCTGGATCCCTTTCTTTCAGCTTGGCTTCCTTGATGATTTCATCCCCGCGATCATCCATTGAGCCGTAACGGAAGTAGGCCTTTATTAGACTACGTTGTTCCTTGTCGTTCAAAGGACGCTTAGGATCGAGAGGCACGGGCCTTCGGTCGTCTTCCTCCTTGTCTTGCTGCTCCTTCTGTCGTTTCTTGAGGCGAACATCACGTTCGCTCTCTCTGTGGCGGCTCTTGATGGCCGCTCTGCGTGGAGCACTTTCAGCCGCCACCTTGGCAACGTAGGCCTCATGCTGTTTCTTTTCTTCCTCGGCCTTGATTTCGGCGATCTTGTCGGCGGGGATAATTTGATCCCAATCAAGGTTGATGTCATCAACTTTTACATCAGTAATTTGCATGAAATTGTCCCAGTCGATACCACCACTACTTAGGTTTATCTTGTCGTCGACCTTGGTCTTGGTGACCTCAGCGTTCTCAAGAATTGAGTCAATGTCGAGCTGTTCAAGCCGTTCTTGATTGCCACTCTGTTCGAACATCTTAGATGATCGCATCTTGAGAACCATTTGGATATCTTCAGACGAAGACGGGCCTTCGACCCTGAGACCCTTCTTGTTGAGTTCCTCCTTGAAGGCTGCCTTGCCATCGTCAGTGACACCGGCCTGGATGGTCAGATATTCGAGTAAGAGTTTGTTGCGAGCCCTTTCGAGGACCTCTTCCTCGACAGTCTCCTTGGAGACTAGGCGGTAGATGTTTACAGGCCGTTTCTGGCCGATGCGATGGGCACGAGCCATGGCTTGCAAATCAGCTTGAGGGTTCCAGTCAGAGTCGAAAATGATGACAGTGTCTGCCGTCATGAGGTTGATTCCAAGGCCACCTGCACGAGTAGAGAGAAGGAAGCAAAAGTCATCGCTGTCGTCAGCGTTGAAGTGGTTGATGGCCATGCGTCGGGGGCCAGCAGCAATAGTGCCGTCCAATCTCTGGAACTTGTAACCCCGCAGAGAGCAGTAGTCGCCAAGAATATCAAGCATTTTGACCATCTGACTGAAGATCAGGACTCGGTGGCCATCTTTGTTGAGCTTGGAAAGAAGTTGATCGAGTAGCATCATCTTTCCACTGCTGGCAATCAAGCCCTTGATTTGATCTTCACGGCGGACGCTGCCGGCCAGGACCTTCTCCTCAGCACCAGGAAACATGTAAGGATGGTTACTGATCTTCTTCAGTTCCATCATAATATTCAGGAGAGAGTTCTTGTGTCCATTGGTGGCATCGCAAAGGGCTGTGTAGTTTCTGGTCAGGATGTTCTTGTAGTACTCCAACTGGACATCTGAAAGCTCGACGCGGATAATCTTCTCAGTCTTGGGAGGGAGATCTGACTCGACGGTTTCCTTTGTTCGTCGCAGAATGAAAGGTGCAATGGCCTTGTGAAGTTGTTGCAGTTTCTCTTGTGCATCGCTGGCAGAAAGGGAATCCAGATCTTCGTCAATGTCGACTTTGCCGGGGTTAAGAAAGTCGAGCAAAGCAGAAAGTTCGGCCAAGTTATTTTGAATAGGTGTTCCCGTTATTAGAATCTTGCAAGGAATGCCAAAGCTAACCAGCCGGTTGTATAACTGAGATTCACGGTTCTTGAGGCGATGAGCCTCATCAACAGCGAGCGTCTGCCATTTGATAGACTGCAGGAATTGCCAGTCCTGAAGAATAAACTCGTATGAAGTGACAAGGACATTGAACTTGGGCTTCTTTGGGTTGCCATCTACGAGCAGCTCATGCTCACGAATGATTTTTCGAGCATCCTCAGGACCGAGGTAGACAACATAATTGATGTCAGGGGACCAATGATTGAAAGTGTCGCACCAAGCCGGGATGACACTCAGAGGAGCAACCACAAGCGATGGTCCCTCCTGACGTCGAGCATTACGGAGCCAGCTGAGGAATGATACGGTCTGTACCGTTTTTCCGAGACCCATTTCATCAGCGAGGATCACGTTATTGCCCTTTGTCCAGTTCAAACACAGGAAGTTGAGGCCCCGAAGCTGGAAGTTGCGGAGTTCGCCGCCTTTGATGAAATCGGGTTGCTCCTCGAGCTTGACCATCCGTGATCTTGTGTCGAGGTTCGTCTCCTTCCGGTCTGACTGCCACGAGCGTGATGCTCGATCAAGATATTGGTCAATCTGGTCTTGGAACGCGTCGCTGATTTCTGACGCGACTTCCCATGTGCATTCTTCGTACGTGAGGCCCTTCCACTTGACAAGATACTCAGTATCGTCTTCACCGTCTCGTACAGCGACCACTCGCTCGACCTTCGTGTAATCCTCGAATGCTTCCTCGTCTCGCTCGCGGTCAAGGAAGAATTGCTCCTTCGTTTCGGGGGGGATATCATCGCCGACGCGGATGTCCACCTCGTACTCGATTACCTTTCTAAAGTAATTCTCAACTTTACGGTAACCCCGATAATCTCGAATGTCTTGAAACGTCTCCCAAGTGTCATGCAAGTGCGACTTGCCTTGCCACTTGATGAAGTATTCGAAGTCGTTCTTAGTCAACCCATAGGAAATTTCGAGTCCGTCTTTGAGCCTATGCCGGACAACCTTTTCTATGTATGGTGAATCGTCGATATAGTCAACGGTGTACGCCATGGGGGCGAGCTCGTCGTCATCATCCTCGTCGACGTCGCTCTCTTCGTATGCACCTTGTTGTACCTGTGCAGCGCGACGACTCGACCAGCGCTTTTCAGCAAATGCGAGATCTGGCTGTGCTTCGCGTTGCATACGAGCCTTCTTCTGCAGGCTCTTTGCGCGAGCACCGCCATATGTGTCGGAATCGGAATCGGAATCGGCTGTGGAGGCACGTAACGTAGGAGTTCCAATCTTGGATGCTGTGATGACCGCGTTAGACCATGAAGGCGGCGAGGGTAGGCATTGCACATAGAAAACGGCCAACTTACAAGGACGGGAGGATTCAACACGTCGCCGCTTGACTGTACGACGGTTGACAGGGGGTTCAGAATCCGAATCATCAGATTCGACCTGCATACGTGAGTTAATAATATATCCGGGTACCGAATTGCGACGATGACCTACGATTTTTCGTTGTTCTCGAGGTCGCGTCTATCTTCTTGTCAGCAAACTTGAAGTCTGAGTGAAAAATTTTCACAACGTACACTTCTCCTCAACCCATAGAGCTCTGGATTGGCCTTGATATACTCTTCTTCCTCGACAGGAGCTTTGCGCTTGGAGGCTCGATTCGAGTCGGTAGAGCTGTCGCGGTCTTCCATCGCGTCTTCGTTCTGTGATGGGAGGCTCTCCTCCATATCGAAGTCTCCATCATCAGACGCATTGTCTTCGCTTGATTGTTCACTCGCTGACATGTGTGTATTGTCGTGGACAATATTGGAATCGTTGTTCGCCTCGTCTGAGGATGCCGGTGATGGTTGATCGAGTGTGAGATCGGGGGCATCATGCGAGTCGCTATCGGTTGCATGATCTCCTGTATCAAACGACATGCTGATTCCATCAACCGGCGACAAATGTCCATTGGAGGGACCCCCCAAAGTAGGGGTGGACATCATGTTGGTGATGATACAGGCTACCTACTGAGGACGCGACGATATTAGCTGATATTCCAGTCTGACGTGGGCGCATGAGCAATTAACGGAATGACGCGACTCCGGCGACCCATAAACGACCTCTAGAACGTCTGAATATTGGGGAAACGATGGAGATGAAGCACTTGTCGCATCCCGTGTAAGTTACCGATGGTCGCTTGATGGAAACACCGAACTCGCAATTGAGAGAACCAGGTGACTCGGGTGCAGCGTATCGGGTCACAGGAGGGTCCAGACGAACGTGGAGCATCGAATCCATCAACTTTCATCGTATTATTGCGTGCATAAGGCCCTTGAGGAAGCAATATCGTGATGGGCAAGGCCGAGGCCGAAGCGGGATCGACGATAGGCGACAGGCCAGCAAGCCAGAAGCGCGGTAGAGAGAAGAAGGGGCAGGAAGGGTAAGGGTAACTCACGAGTCATTAAAGTATAACATGCAGACGAAAGCCAACATCTAGATACTATAGGCTGCCTGTCGGGAACTGTTTGGGGGTATCGGGGGCCCGGTGACGTGGGTAGGGGACGGGAGAATCAATTTGGTGGAGAGGCAGGAACCTGAAGATTTGGATTGATTGCACGGGGGGTGAGAGGCTGAGAGCACCTGAGAGGTGGAGCGTATGTCACGTGATCGTCTCAGCTACCAATCCACTGGCGAAAGCGTATTTATTTTATGCTGGTAGGTAGTCGATACGTAGGTACTATGTTAGTAAGTAAACAAAGTACAAGGCAGAGCTTGGGGTATCGTTACCTGATAGTTTTTCTTGAAATAGTATCAACGTCAATATGTCCACCTCGACTGATCGTGTTTGAAGTTGCTCTATTTCTCGACGTCTATTATTTTTTCTGTTGCGTGTGTATGCCTTAGTACCTACTCTGTAGTAGCCAATGAACGTGACAGACTAGCGCCACTACCCTGGATTCAACCAAGGACCGTATTGTTCTTATTGAGATTGATTGTAGTGGAAGTTACAATAGACCATTGCCTGAGTCCAAGCCTTGAGTCTAGAGTACTAGGTACTAAATGCTATACCTACCAGGTAAGGTAGATATCTGTAAGGTACTTGGGTAGAGCCTAGGTAGGTGCTAATAGTTAAATTGGTGTTTCTGTTGATTTTCAGTCTTTTAGTCTCCCAACTCGGTGCTGAATATCAAAATCAGGAAAGAGGTGGATGTGAATGAATTGAAGACAAATCGCAAAACGGATTTAGCTTTTCGATCTACACATGCCGACATAGGTTCCAAGATCACATTACCAATGCCATATGATTTGCCTTCAACGCAATATATTTACTGGAAATACATAGTAGCGCACTGAGTTTGCGTGTTTTGGTCGATACTGATTGTCATGTGGCACAGAGCGGATTGGCCCATGTGTAATGGTGAATTTGTTCCTTAGAACCTATAATACAGGGCGGTATTGTAAGTGACAAGATAACTGGATAGACCACTATAAGCCACCGCGGCTTTAACTCTGATGTGATACAATCCAATGTATAGAATGTTTGTTGGTACAGAGCAGAGCAGAGCAGAGTGGCGTGTAGTGTGAGTGAGTCAGCTCTGTCCGGTTTGGGTTCGTTTCTAAGAAGAAACTTAAGGCCTTGAATTGTTCATCTGATGGATTGACACCTTGAAGAACCTAAGGTAAGCGAGCCATATTACCGGATGTTAAAAATCTCAAGAAGGGGGAATAAATCAGTAAGTTTGCTACTCTGGAGAGACCTCCCTATTGTACCTAGGCACTGCAGGCTATGTAGGTATTCATTTTTCGCACGGTTCAAGGACACAATCCTTTGTTTGACATATCGAGAGGTCAGGAAACTGTTGACCTGCCCAGTACTTGATTAATGTATTTGGCGACTCAGTGAGACATCCATTGATAGGAGGCTGAATCAAGAGGCCCATGAGTTGCTTGAAAAAGGTACTTGAGTCGTTGAAGTTGACAATATGTTAAATGGATGGCTGCAGCAACAACGTCATGAAGGTTACACTTCACATTTACTGTTAGACCTGCATGGCAGTTTACTCGACCCGCGAACCTCTTATTTTAGTAGGTCCACAGCCCCCCCGCCAAACCTATGACAGGGCCTGAAAATTGGATTACCACCCGCACAACCCAAAGCCTGACCTTGGAACTTCCTTTAACCTTGATTTCTCCCTCCGATTTTCTTTCCTCACCCTGTATACCGCTGAACGAAGAGCATCGGCGAGCGCCAGCGACTCACTGTATCTTGTGCGCTCGAGGTCTCTTGGTCGTCGACCTCCGCCTCTCTTTTCTTGCCCACGAAACAAATTTTACCCCACCAAAATCACTTTTGAAGCGACGTCTGCTACATTACCATAACAATGTCGGACAAGCTCACCCGGTACGTCTATGCGATCGGCACAAAGCATATAAACAATGCAGAGGAATAAAAAGACAAAGGAGAAGAAGAGGCACTAACGCGAAATCAACAGTATCGCCATCGTCAACAGCGACAAGGTCCGTTATTAGCATGATCATCAGCATCACATTGCCCCGCCAAACATTTTCTGACCCCTCCTTTTAGTGTCGCCCTCGAAAATGTCGTCAAGAGTGCAAAAAGTCTTGCCCCGTCGTTCGCAGCGGAAAACTCTGTATTGAGGTCCAGCCCGACTCTAAGCTCGCGTTCATCTCCGAGTCCCTCTGCATCGGTTGCGGTATCTGCCCCAAGAAGTGCCCTTTCGATGCCATCACCATCATCAACTTGCCCACCAATCTCGAAAGCCAGGTCACCCACCGATATGGACCCAACAGTTTCAAGCTGCACCGTCTGCCCATGCCCCGACCCGGACAGGTTCTCGGTTTGGTCGGAACAAACGGTATTGGAAAAAGTACCGCTCTGAAGATTCTCAGCGGAAAGCTCAAGCCCAACTTGGGCCGACACGACAACCCTCCTGATTGGGAGGACGTTATCAAGCACTTTCGTGGTTCCGAGCTCCAGAGTATGTAGCTGCCTCAACCCTGCGAGGAGCCGAGTTGTTACTGACTTACAACCAGACTACTTCACCAAGCTTCTCGAAGATGACCTCAAGGCAGTTGTCAAGCCCCAGTACGTCGACCAGATCCCCAGGGCTGTCAGGGGCCCCAACAAGACTGTCCGATTCCTCATTGAGAGTCGTGCTTCGCTTGGAAACATGGAGCAGGTTGCCAATGTCCTCGAGCTGAACCACATCATGGACCGAGATATCAACCACCTTTCTGGTGGTGAGCTTCAACGTTTCGCTATTGGCCTAGTCGCGGTACAGGCGGCCGACGTGTACATGTTCGATGAGCCAAGTTCATACCTTGATGTCAAGCAGCGTCTGAGTGCTGCTTCAATCATCCGTTCCCTCCTCCGGGACAACGGCTATATCATCGTTGTCGAGCACGATCTGTCTGTTTTGGATTACCTCTCCGACTATATCTGCGTTCTGTACGGAAAGCCCGCCGTTTATGGTGTCGTCACCCTCCCGCACTCCGTTCGTGAGGGTATCAACATCTTCCTTGACGGTCACATCCCGACTGAGAACTTGCGATTCCGAGATGAGTCTCTGACCTTCCGTATTGCGGAGACTACCGATGATTTCGCTATTGACAAATCTCGTGCCTTTACCTATCCTAAGATGGAGAAGACTCTTGGCAGCTTCAAGCTCAACATCGAGGCTGGTGACTTCACTGATTCCGAGATCATCGTCATGATGGGCGAGAACGGTACCGGAAAGACCACATTCTGCCGCCTCTTAGCTGGCGCCCTCAAGCCTGATAGTCAGAAAAGCGTCCCCGAGATGCGAATCAGCATGAAGCCTCAGACTATCACCCCCAAATTCGATGGCACTGTCCGCCAACTTTTCTTCAAGAAAATTAAGCAGTCTTTCCTGTCCCCCCAGTTTCAGACTGACGTCGTTAAGCCTCTCAAGCTCGACGATTTCATCGATCAAGAAGTCAAGAACCTTTCTGGAGGTGAATTGCAGCGTGTTGCCATCGTCCTTGCCCTGGGTATCCCTGCGGACATTTATCTGATCGATGAGCCGTCGGCCTATCTCGACTCTGAGCAGCGTATTATTGCCTCACGAGTCATCAAGCGTTTCATCATGCATTCCAAGAAGACTGCTTTCATCGTTGAGCACGATTTTATCATGGCCACGTACCTTGCTGACCGTGTCATTGTCTTCGACGGACAGCCTGGTATCGACGCTCATGCCAACAAGCCAGAATCTCTCCTTACCGGCTGTAACACCTTCTTGAAGAACCTCGACGTCACTTTCCGTCGTGATCCCACCAACTATCGCCCCCGTATCAACAAGAGCGGATCCCAGCTCGACCAAGAGCAGAAGATGAGTGGCAACTTCGTATGTTCAAACGCTGTAGTTGCACAAGATGATTATTCACTAACATGTTTTTGCAGTTCTTCTTGGAGGAGACCCCTGACAAGAGCTAAAGGCGTCCACAATGAGGATTTCCCTTCTCTCGATGGTGCATCTCACGGCGTTTGGGGCGTTCAAAATGGGAATGGGCAAAAGCAGCGAGTCTTGGGAATAGATGATGACCGCAGCGTCAGCGAGGATGACGACCCAGAGGAATAACGACGGCGATGGCAGAGTGTCTCCTCTTGTCTGGTCCTACGAAGTCTTTGTTCTTATCTGGCTTTCTGTCTTGGCGGGTATTCGAGGTATTTGGAATTCTCGAGAACTTCTCTGTCAACGGCAAATGGCTTGCTTCGTAGATTGAGGGACAACTGATGTATTAGGACCTCTGCCGTCTACGGTTTCCCACCTCGCGGGAAACAATTGATATTATTCGAACGGCCGTTGGTTAGTCTTGAAATAGTTTCAATTACACAGACATTGGATCGTATAGTAAAAGCATTGAATTAAAACATTAAATCGAGGTCAATAATCCTTACTATTTCTAAACCTTGCACACGCCCCATGTGTAGGGTTGACTACTATCTCAACAAATTCACAAGCAATCAACCTAAACTAATATAAGAAGCGGGAAAGACACATACTGGTCAGAAGACTGCTTCTCGAAAGCAACGTACTCGCCATGTCTCCACCGTTGTGGTACTGGGTGGCCGTGGCGACAAGGGGCCGCAAGCCTGTACTCATGTGTCATCTCGCCGGACGGACCTTGTCAGGGTATTTGACAATGCCAGTACATACTGAGAAAGAGCGCAGCCAAATGCTTTAACCATATCTTTCGACATACGGTTCCAGTTTCTAATCTTCCTCAATCTCGCCCTCTTCGCTGCCGGAGTGAACATCCTTGGTTGCAGGTGGAGGGGATTTCTTAC
The DNA here is from genome assembly GCF_013396195.1 of Fusarium tjaetaba. Lineage (NCBI taxonomy): Eukaryota > Fungi > Ascomycota > Sordariomycetes > Hypocreales > Nectriaceae > Fusarium > Fusarium tjaetaba. The sequence goes on from NW_023501502.1 coordinate 45,185, forward strand.
GAGGACGTTCTTCAGCTCGAGGCGGTGTACGCTCTCGAGACCGTTCCCTCTTAGTTCTCTGGTTCAAGTTATCAGCTATGCCTTCTTCAGTGCAGTCGAGGGTGGTTTTATATTCGTACCTTAGCATCGCGCGAATCACGACGAGTGTATTCGTCTTCATCGTCTGGACGACGACGTCGAGAGCCGGATGGACGTTCATCCCCATAGTTAAGTTCGTCATGTGATCCCCGGTCGGTGCGACGGCGATATAGTCTCTCGCGTTCATCTTCTCGATCTCTTCTTTCGCGGTCGTAGTAGCTGTCATCATCACGGCGTGAGCGAGAAGGACGATCATAATCTCTTTCCCGCTCGCGATCACGATCTCTTTCTCGCTCCCGACGAGGTGGTGGTGACAGACGGCTTCTATCTGCACCCAGAAGACCCTCGGCCATGGTGGATTTACGGTGATTACGCTCCCGCTCAGCGATAGCCTTGCGTCGGTCCGCTTCGTAGGCATCAGGCTCCGGACTGCGACTTCGTCGAGAACCACGTCCACCACTACGATGAGATCGCTCACCTCTAGATCGTTCCCGCTCACGGCGATGCATGTCTCTTTCGCTAGACATACGGTCACGTCGCCTGTAGTTTCGATCTGCTTCATCTTCCTTCTCCCGCAGCCGGCGAATGTGCTTGTCAAATGCATTGCGTCGTGCATCTTCAGATGCAACGGCCTGGAACTCGTCTGATTTCAAAAGTCGAGATCGTACCTTGTCATATGTATCACTCAAGGCGATAGGGGGCTCCATGCGCTTCATGTAAGCACGTAACTCGTCAATAGCTCTGCGTTGTTGGCGTTCCGACTGTCGATCATCGTCTCCTCGCTTGGACGAGCGTTTTTCGCGAAGCTGGTAAGTTGTCAGGCCCAAGACACAGCTCAACATCAGTTAGGTCAACTTACTCGATCGAAGATGAGCTTGAGAATATCAGGTTCAATGTTAGCAGTCCGTCGATCATCCTTCATGATGGAGAGGAACTCTTCAAAATCGCTCGTAGGCGTAAGATCAAACCGCTTGTCCTGCAAATTGTTATTAACCAATTACGAAAGCTTCATCAGGAGCAATAACTTACTTCGAGAACATCCAAGACATCGTTCCTCGGTCCACGCAGCCCACGTTCCTCCTCTTCGATAACATCCCAGAAAAGCTCTTGGGGGGTCGAGCCACTTTGGCCTACGGCGTCGGTATAACGATTGTCGTTCTCGATGAGAGGAACGAACTGACTCCATTTGGTTCCGGCATTGATTTTTCCATTGCGGCGAAGTTCAGTAAGGAGAGACTTGAAAGCATCACGAGCCTTGCGCTCTTTTCGGAACTTTCGGTTCTTCTCCTCCTGCTTTGTGTCGTTGAACCTGCGCTCAAGGGCCTTCATATGGTTTTGGAAAGCAGTCAAAATGTCAAACTTGGTAAGAGCCTGGTACTTTTCGTCATTCTGGAAAGGCGGGGTAGATGAAATGATACCTTGAGCATCAGCCCATCGAGTGTACGGCTCCAAGTTAAGCTTGGGAAGCAAATCGATGAGACCATCCATAGCGGTCTTTCGAAGAGTCGTCTGCTGCTCAGCGTGTGCCTTTTTCAAGCTGATGATGTACTCTTCAAAGAGCTGCCGACGCTCACTCTCATTGTTGGTAGAGCGGAAGATGGTCTCGCCTTCGATAATCGGACGTGCGGTCTTCCAACGGGTGTAATGGGTGATCTCAGGGTGCCTTTTCAGCATAGTCTCGAAGTCAGCGCGGAGTTTAGCCAATCTTTCCTTGGCGCGTTCCTTGTCCTGGACAACAACATCCTGACAATACTTATCGAAAGCAGCCTTGCGATCCTTAGGATCCTTGATGGCGCGAAACTGCGGGTCTCGCGCAGTTGCTCGAATAGTTTGTTCCCAAGTCCAGTCCGGCTGGACTCCGCTTCGTCGAAGAAGCTTGGCAAAGGCAACTTCAGCCTCTTCAGTGGTGGCGTATTCGGGGTCGTTCGTCGCAGGTACAAAAGCTTGGACTTTGGGGTCGTTTCCATACGTGATCTGACGAGACTCGGGATAAGGGTCGCGTTGATCGCGATATTGGTCGTATGGTGCTTGGTTGTAGCCGCCTGCGCTGGCGGGAGGCGTGTAGGGGGTTGCAGAAGCAGGGGTCGCGGGCTTGCTTGTTGTGCCGAGGGCGGCCTTGTAAATATCGGGCATCTCCCAGGAGCTCTGTTTCGTCTCAGTATTGTACCAATACTTTCGGCCTCCCTCCGCAGTGTATTCCTTCCATGGCTGGTTCGCGAGAGCGCGCTGTGGCTTGTTAGCAATAATGTACACACCAATGACGGGCACTGGACACCGACCTCAGCTGAGCTCATCATTTCCTCGGGCTTCGTCCATTGCGTGGCTTTGGTAGTCGGGTTGTAATAGTAGGCTCTTCCATCAGGCGTATGATGCTCCTGCCAAGCCGTAGCAGGCTGGCCATAGAGAGAGCCGAAGCCGTTCATCTTGAAATTACTGTCACCTGGCGCAGCTTTTTTACGCGACACAAATTGCTCGCTTCAGAATAGTGACGGGATTCCAGGTCGTGATGAAATGATGGCGATGTGGTGAGAAAGAATCAGCCAGCCAACATGGGAGGCAGTTGGTTAGTTAAGTTAAAGGTCGATTTCAGCAGCACTAACTTTTTGCGCACAGACCATTGCCCGTCGCGACGGGACACTCAGCCAAGTGCGTGATTACCTAAGGCATTGATTGACCTCTATCACACGGGAGGGACCACGTCGCTAAGGGGCATGAGCTGCATTCCGACTTACACGGGTATTCTAACAAATCAATGATAAGGTAGTTAAAAGGACGAGATCCTTCAAGCGCGCGACTTGGAAGATCCCCTTGTACTCAGATTCCAGTCTTCTTCATAACAAGCTCGGTTTGATTCTTTGACTGAGATGTCAGACTCCGGTAATACCACCGACAGGGAGTCTATACCCACGGAGGCGACTCAACATGAGCCTGAATCTCTCACTCAGCTCAAAAGAAGCCTATTTATTACCGACCCTACGACTGAGTTTGCTGAGCAGTCACACTTGTCGTATCTTATACCGGAGAATACGGATTTAGATTTGGAAGCAGCTTTTAAGAATGTTGAGCCTGGGAAGTCAATACTTGATTCAATCAAACGCAGGGATACGTTATTCTTCGGTAAGCAACACGCATTCTTTCTCGTCACTGTGTTGCTAATAATCCTCAGACGAGACGGTAAATGTTCTTTTACTCCTCAGAAGTCCCTGGAAAGATGAAGCTTCACTCCGCACTCACCTCAATCGACTAGTGATATCAGTCGAAGCCCAGATCGTCAACAGCAAATCCCATGGCAAGGAGAACTCTTCAGCAGATACCATCTTCTCAGGTACAGTCCCAGATATTGATGACCCTTTCATTATCGTCGACGGGGGTGATGAGGAAGAGGATGAAGAAGAAGAAGAAGAAGAGGACAGTGACGATAGTGAAGAAAGCGGTGATGATGCCAACAGAAACCAAAGTGTTTTCGCTGTATGGAAGCTGCCCGTCTTTTTGAGTCGACCTCGTACGCGAATCTCGGCACCAGCCATCATCTTCACAGCATCCGCGAGCATGAAACCTGAGGTTTCAACTGACCTAATTGGAAAGGGGAGTGGTTACCTTCAGAGCGGTGTGCCCTCTGGTTTTAACCTACTCGAGTCTTTCGGAAGCGATGCTGCACTCGGCGGAGTGAAGCCTCGGCTTTCTGCGCTGCGAGTATCAAGGGTTACGCCCGTTACGCGGTCACAAGATGTCACGAAGCACATAAGAGCTCTGCCTCAGGTCCAGCACAAGATCTTTCCTGTCGTCCACACGAGAATCCGGTTTTCAAGACCGACTACAGCACCGACCAGCTCAACCGTGATCGCACTGCTCGAAGTTGACTTTACCTCTCATTTCGAATGCGAGGTATCATTAGATCAAATCGAGCTTTCAATTCTCGACGCTACTGTCGAAAACCTCAACAATGACGCGGGCATGCAGCTGCCTCTTACCTGCGTGTCTCACGATCATATTACGTTCCTCTACCGCATTGCTCCTCGTCAGCACGACGTTACAGTCAAAAACCCCATGCGCGAACTGGACATTAAAATTTCTGCTACCGCTCAGGTTATACCGGGCCGCTGCACGCCCAGTATGAACATGTCATGGTCAACGCAGCTCGACTTTACTCTTCCAGTCAACCCTGGCTATGGATCGGCAACTGCTGGAACTGGCATTGTCCGCGCCCATAGACCATCGCAACTTTCTATCACAGGCCAAGCAGTAAATCCCCTGGTATCGCCATCTATCATTCGTCCAGACGCCCTGCCCACTCTCGAGGCTGCCACATCCAACACAGACGCCTCCATTACAGAACTTGGCATAACAATGACCTTCACTGGTCCCTCCGAACCTGTCTACCCAGGCCAGGTCTTTTCTTGGACCGTCTCTATTGTGAACCGTGCCACAGAAAAAAATTCTACGCCTCCTCGCAAACTTGCCCTTGTTGCTATTCCCAAACGCCGGCGAGGCGAAGTCCGTATGACACGGCCTCCATCAGTGGGTGGGCGACGAACTGGTGAAAAAGACGTTGCCGATGCGGTCACCGACGAAAATGTACTCCACGCCTTACAGAAGAACTCATCCGTCGAGTCAACTGATGTTGTTTGCTTAAGCGCTGATACCCGGGTCGGTCCTCTTGCCCCAGGAGCTTGTCACGTAGTCGAGCTTCAATTTCTCGCGCTACAAGAAGGCGTCGTGGGCCTCGAGGCTATGCGAGTTGTTGATCTAGGGTCGCAGGAGCATGTTGATATCAGAGATTTACCAACCATGTTGGTAGAGCCAGCAGCGGCATAAAGGTCGTTTCATTCAAGCCAAATGTGTTCATGTTGAGCTATAATATTGCCTGTATCATGTGTCGTATCTCTAATATCATTGCCGATACAATATTTGTTATATTCCCAACGCCTTCTAGCGATGCTGAAACTCCTGCTGCAATGATGCATGTCCCTCATAAAAACACCACTATATGTTCTGATAAGTAACTCATAACAGGTCATCTAGGTCGTCATCCCATCCGAGTTTCTCATATATTGACACCGACTTAGCAGGCATGGACTCGGCCGCCTGATGTTCCAAATCTAAGTTTTTTGTTTTCATACCCTTCACGGGCGTTGCCAAAAGCTCGTCATCACGAGAAAAAGTGAAACTGACCTTTCTTTTTCGATTCGTGACTCCACTCGGGTTGAACAGGTCGGCAGCAGATATAGTTCGTCGTTCTAGAGACGGCGAAGACGGCGGGAATGGCAAAACGTCTTCATCGATCCTAGGCCGACGAATGAAACTTGATCCAGCCTTTGTAGGCGTACTGCCGATCCTTTCAATGTCAGGAGTCGGACTCTGACCTAAGCCATCCCGCTGTGCTCCTCGGAAACCAGTAGAGGGAACAATGGAGGGAAGGCTTGAAGGAGGAATGACATCTTCAGTGCTCATAATGGGGGTATCTGCCACATGTGGTTTTGCAAATACATCTCTGAAACGTGTGTTTGCTGGCGTTGCCTTCACAACGGATCCGCCTAGAGAGCTTCTGCCTGGCTTTCTCACTTCTGGAAATAAATGTTAGCCGGAAATGTTCGCAAGGTTTGCCATTTAAATACATACTCTTGGCCGAAGAGCCCACTGTTGCTCGCCGCTCAGCCGCTTCAGCCAGTGCCTTACCGACAACTTCGCGGTTAGGCTTCCTCAAAGAAGAAATAGCCTCTTTTAGCTCTGCTTCAACTTGAGCCTTTTTGTTAGATTTTGCGTCTTGCAGGTTGGTAACACTGCTGCTCCGAGATAATGGCCCACTCTTCCTATTCATTAGATCGGGCTCAGCGTTTAGGACCGACTTAGCCAGGGATGGATCGCTAGCTTCTCGCTTGATTCCTGGCAGAGAAGTGGATGTTGCAGAGCGCATGAGGGCAATCATGTTGCTGGGGCCTCTGGAAACACTTCGTCGCGACTGCTGCTCTGTCGAAAGAGCTCTTTGCAACGTTCTTGTAGGCTGACCTGATAAAGAGCGTTTGGCAACTGCTCCTGGCTTAGGCGAACGCTTGCTTGATGGTCGTTTCAGAACCTTTGGCCTTGTAGGTTTCACAATGACCGGTCCTCCCAGTTTACGGTTGATCGAATCACATAGCTCTGGGAGCCTATGGGAGAAGCTATCGAAGCTAGTCAGTCGTTATCGGGAGATGATGACAGTGAAACATGAGGCTTACAATGGCACAATGATGTCCACGCAAAAGTCTTTCAGAGGCTCCGATGACGCCTTCTGCTGAGATTGACCATCCGGTGCTTGGGTGATTTGGGAGTCTTCTAAAAGCAGCTGCTCGTCGGAAGCAGTAGATTGCCAAATAGTCAATCGATCAGCGTGGACATCTACAAGAACAGGAAGATTATGTTTGCTCCGCTTCTTGGCCGACGGAACCACCGTGTCACCCTGAGATTCAGCAGCACCAGGCAGTAGGGGGAGCTGGCTATCTTCCGCACCGTCTGCGGGTTTCAGGGGAGTCAATGCCAGGATCTCCAATATGATTATTATCTGGAGCTGGGTTTCTCTCGTGCGAAGCATAGAGGTAAGTGATCGAATTTGTTGAGTGGAAACGTTGGTCTCGTCCTCTTTCAGTTCAGGCTTGTTGGTGGCCCACCACTTTCTGATATGAGTTTCTTCATGTGGATAGAGTCCATCCTTTCCGATCTTCATCTTCTTGGCTCGGCGCTTTCTCTTCGGGCCCTCGTCAGAACTATCCACCGCCGTTTTCATCTGGGCTATGAGAGCTGGAACAGTCTCACGGTATTTTTTGTCGATTTGGACAGTGGTCAGCACGAGTCCTTTCAAGAATTCGATAAGATCCTCAATATCTAGATTAGCTTCAAGGTCGAGATGGAAAGCAGAACGAGCACGAGAGAGAGGCCCTTTGGCAAAATAGGCGAGCGATCCCTGTATTGATTAGCTATGGCAACGAAAGCCAAGGTCAAAGGTCTCACCATGGACTTGTATAGCATCTCAAAGTACTGGGTTCTTAAGGTTTCGAATAAACTTTCTGTAGTCGGCTGCTGGGAAGGCCCCTCGATGATGCCAGATGTTGAAATTGCAGTTGTTGGACGTGACGCCTGAGCCTGCTGCTCGCTTAGGGTTTGTGCCAGTTCTTCTGGTCTCAAGGTTGGCGATGGAAGTTTAGACTCTGCAGTCGTAGCAGCTTCGGGGGCAGCTTCTATTTTCACAGACTCGGCCAATGTTGAAACAGACTGCGACCTAGGCCTTTTGCGGACCAGGGTTTGAATAGCTTCGATGGCCGCTTGTTTGATCTTTTCCTCCTTATGAATGTGTGGGGTGGTGATTACGGAGGGCCCGTATTGGCTTTGAGACTCGGTTCTAGCAGTTGGGCGTAAGCGTTCTCGACAGACAGCAGATGCGTTGTCTGCCAGAGCCTCCAAGTCTACCCAGGGTCCTAGCCTGCATACAATATATACTCCGTTGGGTTGTCGCTCGAGAGCGTATACGGCACGACTTGCTTCCTTTCTGGCTAGAAGTACCACGGGGCCAGAGCCCATTCGACTCTCCAAGTCGAGGATCTTGATATGAGACTCGAAGAATCGATAAGAAGCAAGATCAACATTGGTAGCGTGAAAATCGATGCAAGAGAGAGGCAGACGTTCGCGGGGAAGGACCATCAATGGATAGAGAATGCGAGGCTGGACATTGAGTTTCGGAGGATGGGGCTACATAATGATCACGAATTAGCTGAAGCATTCAACAGCGCCGGAATCGTATTTGCAAACCTTGACAGCAATCGAGGGCTTCAAAAGATGCTCCATGGCTACTGAGTCGGCCCTCTTCCTCCTGTGTCCGTCGGGAAAACGCAGCTCATCTTTGTGATTTGAGCTCCCTTCAGAGCTTGGTGTCAAAATCCTTGACCGCGCTGGACGCGTCGCGTCGATGCCAGCAACGGCGAAAGAGGACATTGAAACGGAAGAAGGATCATGCGGCGGAATCCATCTGAGAATATTCGAATACAATTACAAAAAGAATTGAATTTAGGATATAGCTGCAGGGCTGCAAAAAACTGTTGTTGTTATGATATCAAGTGCTCAAGTAGCATGCATTTTATGTGCTAAAGTGGTTTTAATGGGGTGCGTGCACGGGAGCTACAGATACCTACCTTAACTTAGATGTATTGGACTGGATGTGACGTATTTGATAGGTGGGACCCGTCGCGTCGCGTCTCGATTTTAGTGGATATGGGCTACCTGAAAACCGCTGAACATTCACGCTACAGAACTGACAGCGCCTCACCACTCATTCTCATAGTGAACGGTCCATTTACTATAGATACCTCAACTTGCTGTTCTTATCCATGAATAGTGGTTATTATGGCATCCAAGTCATTCGTTATCTTCTCTCCATTGGATATAATCGCCGCAGGTGCAAAGTCGTGTCTTGGAATGTATTTAAAATGTGTCGTCACGCCATAAATTGTTACCGATTTGAAGGATGGAAACCACACCCAGATCACGGACATTAAGGTACTCATCACTTTGCGATCGGTTTGATACGTAGTATTCAACTTATGCTGCAGGCAGATATGGATATTAACAGCCAAGTACCTTGAGTTGAAGATACCCAGTAGGTAGTACGCTTAGTCTGAAATCATAAACTTTCGAATAAGTCTTTCTCTCTGGGGATGAAACAAGACACACCCATTTACGACACCAATCCTTCTTGACAATTCAGCTCACTTCTGGACACGTCCTTGCCGCTGTAGATGCCTCAGCTATAAGGGCTCATCGATGATCTTCCGTTACTACACTATCAGCTCGTATGCAAGTAGAAGTTATCTTGTATACGAAGTGTCTCGTCCGTGACTTGACGGAAGCTGACGTCTACAGGATGAATGCCAGTGCTCTTACATGATAGCGTACGGGACAACAACAAACAGCCACTTATTCAGCTCTGAGCAATCATCAGTTCAAGAGACATTTGCTTATTCAGGCTTGCCAGGCTTGTAGACGTCAGCTTTGCCATTTTCTAGTGTCTACAGAGCCACGTTCGACTCTTTGGAACTTACTTAGCCAATACTCTATAGCCACGGCTCTTCGTTCTCGAACATGGTTGGCCATTGATCACCCCACGCATTACTGCAAGGAACAGGAGGCAAACATTTCTCAAGGTCGTTGTCCCTTACGTTAGCCCAGTTGGGCTGCATTCGATGCAACGGAGATCCTTTTTGACTTTCCTCAATAACCGGCACGCCTCCAAACTATATTCTTGCAAGCGAGCAGACGTTTGATAGCCACTCCAACTGCGCCGTTTATCTTTCGTGTTATGGGCTGACCAACTACTTTTAATAACCTACTATACGTGCCTTGTGTCAAGTGGCTGACTAGTACGTCGAGGATTCGCGGCAAGTTTCTTCCTCTTTTAAACTTGAGAATGTTGCGAGTAGTACAAGGCACATGTTGAGGCTATCAGATAGAAGAAGTGGTTTCAATGCGAGATACGTGCCCCATATTTGTACCACCTCATACTTACTAACTTACCTACCTAGGTACCTTACTCGATTGGCTGTCTGCTACCTACTATGTATGTACAGTACCTGATCGATCCCGTTGCACAAACTCAGCACTTGCAGTGTCGATCCCCCGCGCCAATCCTTTCCCTCGGAACAGACATGGCTGCACTGTACGTACCGTAGAGTGCGGGGCCATCATGGGCACAAGAATTTAATTCAGATCTTAGGAAACGCCATCTGATTGGTTGGGCTCTTCCGTCATAAGTCCAGATTTCGGCGGCCCGGGGTTTCTCTTCGGACTGGCCCGTCCGGGCTGAGACCCGGTTCTCGGGTTTGGGCTAATGTGACCACAAACGCCAAAGGCATCTTCATTGTTCGTTTGAGTCAAGAACAAGGTTTCTGGATAGTGTCATCCAACTAGAACTCGATCTGTTACTGCTTTGGGGAACCACCGCTTTTCGGGACAGGAATGTGGGACACCACCACAATGCTTTTAGGTTCACGACCTCGGGGGTCTAAAACAGCATACCATCGCCAGGGGTGTGCGCTGAGCTTTCTCTGTTTCAAGGCTCTCCGTAAACGAGATTTATACTCGCTACTTCAAGTTCAGCTTTGATCAACATCCTCATACCTGTAACCTGTAGCCCGTCATCGCAGGACTGTCTCCACCTCATGGAGGTCTTGTCACTCCATAACTATCGAGTCTGCAACACACCATCTCATTTTTAACAAATTCGACTATGCGACGTAGAGATGACTTTCATTGAATTGTAGATTCAAGTATATTTCTGCCTTTTCCTAAGTGCTTCTCCATGTGCTCCCACCTTTTCCAGCGGTCATGGTATAGCGGCGTTCCAATGTGGTACCTTCCATGAATGGTATTCTCCCGGCTAAGATCTCGCGCCAATTCCGTGGTACCTGATCCTCCGTGATGATGATAAACTTCGCTCCCTGTGTACATGCCTGAGCGCCGGCCAGTGCCGTCCTCCCATTACATTAGGGTATGATGCCGTTGTATTCATTCATAAAATACCGAAAAGACAGAAACAAAAGAGAAACAAACAGTGGTTGCTAGCTTTGACAATTGTCAATTTTGTGCTGCTGTGGAGGCATTGTGTCTATACTGTACAATGCCCTTGATGAAATAGAAAAGAAATCGCTGTTGTGTACAAATTGTAAGAGGCCGTTGGTGCTGGTAGCAGTGTGCCACGACCCGTTTCTGGGTCATGTTAGGACATTTACTTGTCCGAGTATGTGAAGCTGGAGGGCGTCATGTTCATAAAATTGACGCTCTGCTGGCTCTGTCCAGGTGATGAATGTGCTGATAATGAGGCGTCGTCGGACCAGTTGTACTCAGCATTGCCACCAGCGAAGCCAAAGTAGGAAGGCCCCATTGGGGCACCATAAGAAGGGGTCTGGGGCTGGCTAGAGCACCCCTGGGAAACATAGTTAGGTACTTGGCTTGAGGTACCTGGAACCTCGAATTCATTGGGATATGGCGCCAGCCCTGGTGTCACCAGAGGTTCATCCGCCACGGCGACCTGATACACAGATTCGTTGCTGTACAGTTGATCCATGACACCTGGTGTAGTCGGTGGGGTACGCAGAGTTGGGTCGTGAATGGCAAGATCCATTGGGTACTTCTCTTCGTATGCTACTGAGCTAGCCGGAGTGGCCTCGCATAAGCCCTGCGGGTTTGCTACGACCGGCGTATTGGGAGTGGGCGGTGCGATTGTTGCAGCAGTCTGGAAGCTAGGGGAGCGGTTAAGCTGCATGAGAGCCTCGGGGTTTCTCTCAAAATAGGGGCTTCGTGGGCCACCACAGGGTTTGCTGATACGGCCGACGCCAGTCGCGGAAGCGACACGACGCATTGAGTGGCCAACATCTGCCCTTCTTCCCATGTCGAATCCGGTTCTAGGACCGCTTGCTGAGTAACTGCGGGAGGCGTTGATGGCAAGTTGAGGTGGACGCCTGTTTCGACGAGATGCAATATCCATTGAAGGGGAGGGCTTCAGACCCATAGAGGGCTGATCCACAGCAAGGTTGTTGCCGGAGTAAACATATTGCTGCTGAATAGGGGATGTGGACAGGCGAGGGAAGCACTGCTGGGGTAATGAAGGCGTAGGTTCATCATCCTCGTTTGGCACAATCAGCTGAGGATATTGACTGTAAGAGGGCAGGGATGTGTTGAGAGATACGGATACAGGCTCTGGTGTAGGTTGAGAAGATAGATCTGGGGATGAGCCGATACCAAAATCGGAGTGGCTAGCATCATTCTCGCTTTCATGCTCAGGACTTGATACGTCTGTCGACCGGGTTTCGAGAGGGCGAGGGGCTGGGAATGGAGCGCTGGAAACAACCCGATCAGAGAGATGGTCGTCGTCTGAATGGACACCGGAGTCATTGGAGGTTGTATCTTTGTCCATTCGCTGTTTCGCCGCGTATTCGCGGATGTTCTTCTCCTTCTTCTCCCGTGCTCGTCGGTTTTGGAACCAGTTCTGCGAGTTTGTTAGTAATTTCGGTACAAGTTTCTCAAGATTCAACACCGACATTGATACGGGCATTGTCTACTCTCATAGACTCAGCCAGTGCCTTCTTGGTAGTGCTGTTGGGCTTGTGATTCTTCTGAAACTCGGCCTCGAGGATCTCGACTTCCTCTTTAGAGAGTCGAGGTTTTGTCTCAGTTGTTCTAGACATTTGGTGATGATATAGGAGATGCCCCTGATGAGCATTGTAAAGCTCCATTGATTCAGGGAGGTAAGCCGCATAACTTGGTAGCTGTTGAGAGTATCTGGGGTACTGGTGGGCAGCGCTCTGGTAGCCCCAGCCAGACCACTGGGGTTGGTGGTGGTATGAACCCATGTTCTCCATCACTGGCTTTTATTCAGGAATGTAACGGGCGTTGGTGGTAATGATTGGAATGAAGAATTAAGGCCCGCGTGTAAGTCAGGGCCAGGTTCTGTAAAACTTGAAATCTTAAACGTATGAACGAATGGCAGATCGATATCTTGTCGATTACAAGTAAAGAGTGACTTGGTCAGACTGGCTAGGCAATATCAAATAGAAGAAAAGAGAGTGAGGAGGTCGTAGTTGATGAAGTTGCGTCAGGTAGCGGAACAAGTCGTCTTTTGAAGAACCGTTGTTAAAGCAAGGCAATCCAGGCAAGCGAGAAGGGTACCGCAATGGTGAGACAAAGGTCAGTCAAACTGCCCTCTTAAGGATGAAGTAGACGAAGGAGGTTCTTAGTCGGAAGGGAAAGCAATGATGGAGATTTGAAGGGGTGTGCGAGGGTAAAAGAAGGGAACGACCTCTTCATGTTGTACACAGCCTGAGGAGCCCTTAAAAACACCGGCAGTCATTTTGGCCCATCATAGTTAACAGTCTGCAAGATGGCGTGTGGGTTCTCACCCGAGGGAGCTGGGGTCGAAAAGAAGCAATCAGACCCCTGGATCCTAACATGGCCGGGGGAGGAGATCACATCGCGTCGAGATGTCTTGTCATGGGCAGAGCAGCAGGGGCCCCGGGCACACGCGAAGAACAAGCACCAAATCCTAGGTTACTGTGCTCTGGCCAGGTACCTAGAGCAACTTTGGGCTCAGGTTCCGGGCTGCGGGCCAAGAGCTGGAGGCTCGTCCACCGACCTCATCCCTGCATTCGACCCCTGTCCACCCTTCCCAACGACAAGGCTACGCGAGAGTTTTGTTTTAGGCGTGCGCCGGGGGTCCTTGAGGGCACCTCACCTACATGCTACAGTGGGCACCGCAAAGGAGGGAGCGCTCCGCGCCGGCCTGTGCTGCCGTCGTGGCGGCGCCTTGTCCACGCTCGTTGATCCACAGCTCTGTTATCCCTCCGAAGCCTCCCTCGGAGGGCTCGAAGTCACCGTTCTGGCGGGATTGGGTCAGCGGGTCCTGCGTTCGCCTGTCTTGACTCTGAAAGGGAATAGCTGTTTTGAACCTACGCCTAAAGAAGATGCAAGAGCTGCCACAGTGGAGTCAACGCTAGATCTCGCACTTAGCTCGAGGGGTTGATGCAAGTTGGTAGGGCCGGGTCCCAGGGCGGCGGCGCTCCAGTTTCTGTGCCTTGACCTTGTCTCATTCGGCCAACTGTTGGTGTTTTCGTTGTCGTTGGCATTGCCCTTCCACCGTTGCTCATCCATGTTGGGTGGTGATTGACTCTGTGAGACGCATAATCTCGTATCGTACTAGCATTGCCCAGAGGTCTAAACAAAAGATAATCTTTGCCAGAATAAGGGCTGATATACAGCCAGATCAGGACTATCTCTCTCTGATGCATAAGTGATGCTTAGGTCCAGATGCCTGGTGTTCAGCCTGGCTTCCTCAAAAATGCCAATTGTCGGCGATAACACGCATTCGCTCCGTGAGGCCATTCATGCATGAGTTGAGCTGTGAATTAAGCGAATTGAGTCGGCGTAGTCGAATAAGCTCCGGGCCCGAGAAGTCCAGAAGTCTTAGATTGGGCCGGCAGGTGTCGTGAAGAGGCAAGTAGATCGTACCTAAGCCCCTGTACGAGGACCGGCCCAGCGCTTCAGCGTGCTGTAGGTGTTGGAGCCGTCAGTCCCCAGCCAATCATGCCCAGTCAACGCATCTCTGTCATTGGCCTGGGCCTTCTTTCATGCAGTCCCGAAGAGTTGGGAGGTGAGATGAGGCAGCTATACCCCGAAAGACTTACCTTCTACGCCGTACCCTACTCGGGCTTGCGAGGGAAGGACGTTATCCTAAAACAGATTATGCTTTCCATTTCTAGCTTCCAGCTTGCCACTTCACGACCACCTTCTCCGTGATTGCTCAAAAGTATCCATAAGGTACTAAGGCAGGTAGGCCAATGTCTACCTACCTGCAGTCTGCCTTTTTGGCGCCTGCTTCTCTGCTCATCATACAAGGGCTTTCTCAATTCACATTGGTCCAGTTGAAGTCCACATATTCACTACCTCTTGTCTCTCACCATGGCACACAAAGATCAAATGGCAGATTGAGTGTCCAGCTTGTGCGACGTTGTCTTTGTCACATCCGCTGGTGGCGGACGGCATAATAAGCTCATTTATTAGCTGTGCAACCACATTATCACATCACATCAAATCGACAGTTGCGAACAAAGCCTGCGGAGAGAATTTGCGATCCTGCAGCATTGTTGGCTAGTTTGCCATTGAGGTTGTTCACACCAAGCAAGTCGTGACCATCCAAGTCGCCGAGTCAAGAAGTTTCCAAATCAGACTGAACCATTTGACGACGAACGACTTACATGATACTTCTACGATCCACGTACCACCCCTGCACAAGGAACTGCAGGTAGGAAAGTCCCGACTCGGTCTGGATATTCATCTTTGCCATCGCTTTGCAGAGCTGAACAACGTTTGAGTGCATATAGTATGGCGAATGTAACCTTGGCTATTCAGCTTGCCAATTCTCACATCCATGTGAATCCTCTTCTGCGCATTTGCATAGTCGAAACAAATGACAGCTCTGAGTGGTGCTACAACCGAACATCTTTTCTAGCCGTTGGCATTCCTCGCGTACAACCCCTTCTGTCTATATCGGGCTTTGCAACTTGGTGTGTCCCCAAGAGGCGTGGTACGATCGGCAGCAAGACGAGGGATTGCGTGAAGTTGTGTAAGCGGCTTGAACACTATGTCTGTAGTGCGCTCTGCTTCCCAGCAAGGTGGTTCAGTCGGCTCTCTGCATTCTCAAGCCCAGGAAAGCAGTGTGCCTTTGTGACGAGTTCCAGTCTACAAGGAACATTTAGTTTAAGCGCGACTATTCCAGCATTGTCCTACAGGCGCTGCTTGGTCTATCTTCGCGTTCTGATATCAAACATGTCATCAAAAGCCAAGTGAGGTTCGCTCAGCGCTACAAGCCACGCCACGACCGGTGAAAATGTGAAAAGGGTGCGAGGGAGCGTGAGCGGTTGGCCATTAGTGGGCCCGACCGCAAATTGCGCACCTGCAGGAGAGTGACGCCAGGGCACTACAAAGAGATTGGAAATGTGTCCATCAACGGCCTTGAGAGGTCAGGAGGATGTGACTCTCAAGCGTCAAGAAACTGTCCAGCCATGGTTGTGACAGGTATGTAGTCGCCAGCGAGTCAATCCCAGCCTACGATGGGGTCATCAGCCAGAGTTTACGAATCAACGGCATAGATAAGCGACAATTCAGGCCAGCTGTAAGTCTCGCCAGAGGCGGGTCACCGGAAAGGCAACTGCTCAGGGACGGAAACAAACCAAGCTTTCCAAAACTGGCAGGGTTCCAACGCTGAAGCACACGGTGCCTATCCTAGAAAACCTAGGAGCCCGGAAATGATATATCGAAGCAACAAATTCGAGTGTAGCATCGCAGCACAGCAGCACTGTCATTGTGCTTCCCATTGACGAAAATGCACCAATATGAGAGTTACACGGACACGACTACGTATGCTTGATCTAGGGCCAAAAAGTTATGTACCACAACCATACAGCGAAGTCCTTCCATATCCGAGTTGCTGTTTATAGAAGTTTTCAGTGCTGATCAATCCGAGCAACGCACGTCTGTAAGTTGAGATTGAGAGACCGATTGTTGTTTAGTATCAGCATGGCAAACTGATATTCTCAGGTTCTACGGTCTTATCGGTGCAGTGGGTCGCACACTCATTTTCAACATCACAGCACCTCCACTTCTCAGGTACGACGCGGTGGGGTTGAGCCAGAATGAAGTTCACGGCAAAGCCGAAGAGAACGGTCTCGACTCACTAATAAGCAAACTCGTATGTACCTGCACCCGCCTGAGCGGGTTGTGGGAGACGGCGTCAATTTCTTTCTTGTTGTTGTCTTCGTCGAGATTCATCGCAGACCGCGAATTGCTTCAATGGAGGCTCTTTGCTTGCGAACGACGATCAAAATCTTTCTTGACATGTTTTGTGCATGTTGCAAGCATTTTCCTGGCGGATGATCTACATAAGATGTGCACCATTATGCCCCCAGAAACTGGTCTAGGAAATGATTAGCTCTTCAGTGCGGGGGTTACTTGACAGAAAACCAGGATCTCGGATACGATGTACTCCAGTGCATGGACATACGCTACGATACCTTGTGCATTAACGTCAGGTGTTCAGTGTGCTTTGGGAAGCATGGCAGCTTCTACAAATTTCACGGTGATTTCCGATGGGAAGAAGACATCGGGGAATGTGCAACAAGAAAGTCAACGGCCTGGGATTCCAGAAGCGATCTGAAAGTGACTACATGGTCTTTGCTGTCGGGAAGAAGCCGTCCCGATACTGGCAGGGGCCGATCTTGTCGATCACTTTTGGACGGTCACTTCGACTCTTTGCGGCTCTGATGAACCGTCTTAAAACTGCATGACTGATCGTTGTCATCCACAACGGCCTAAATAAGTAGTGGCCTTGCTCAGTAGTTAAGCACAATCGAGCCAAAACAGGAAGCCGTGGTGGTTGCTACGATGCAATCCTTTCCCAGCTGAGTACACACAAACACCCGCAGGACACTGTTCCCAATTGTCTTCGGCACTTACATACTGAGGACGTCACGCACTGGATCGAGTATACCACCCTTGTCGATATGCATTTCCGACCACAGGCTGCATGAATCCCTGGTCGTCATTCAGACAAGACCGCTGGCAGCCTGGCACGAGGTTACCCTTGTAAGAGGTCCTGGTCAGAAGCAGATCCGAGCATTTTCGGGGTCGCTATTTACCAGAGATTCAGAATTATCAGATAGTTCCCTCGCTTACCACGTCCGGGCACTAGATCCGCGGCCCGCACATATCTTCCTGCAACTTCAAGGGGTACAGGAACAAAGGCGACGTTTCGAGTGAGAAAAACATACGATTTTCAACATTTACACAGATGCGCTAATAAGAGGGCTAGTTCGTCGCCGTTTTGATGCTTTATTTGAAGGTGCTTATCAGGCGTCCGCGTTGAGCTTTGAGCAAGCATAACGGCTGCCTCATCAGAGACAATGTCTCAGAATCTGCTGCGGAGTGTAAAGTTGCGATTGGTCAGCGTGCTAGTGCCTACCAGGAGACCCGCAGAAACCAAGGCTTAGCGTACCTAGACGGGGCAGAGGCTGGCTTCGAAGACCTACCTTATGCTAAGTACCAACAAGTCACTCCATGCCCGTTGAGCATGGCTAGAGAATGGATCACGACCGAGCTCTTCCCCTGAGGAAGAAAAAAAGCTCTCTTCAGGAGGTTCTCGAAACTGAGCAGTTTGACTAACCCAAGCTTTTAGAGGGAAAAGTTGAGGTGCAGGAGGTGTTAGAGCTCACTGCATGCATATCTGTTGTGTGGATAGACTCCTGATGCAATCAAGATCTAATCATGATCCTTCAGTACGGCATTTTGTATAACAACATTCGGCACCGCAAAATCAATGGACAGGTTAAACGAAAAATGGGTACTGGGCGGCCGAACAGAGACAGGGTTGGGTTGCTAGAGGTCCTAGCGAGAGTTACCAGTCCTCTGGAAAGCTCTAGGCCGTGGCAAATCCACCACATTAACGATTGGAGCAGCTCGTGGCCAACTCGTACAAGCAAGCGAAGGTTCAGATCCGATGCCCCTGTTACTGGGGCTTGGGCCTAGCTTCAACTTAATCCCCATGTCCCATCGTCTCGGTAAACCAGTGTTCTCTTGGAGAATCTTCAAACCTCTTTGCCTGCAACTTAACGTTAGTATGTAAGTTAAGTCACAGGCAGCTTTAATGACAAGGTTCAGCACCTGTCATGCTTCCCAATGGGCTGTTTCTTGCCACTGATGTGCTTCTGCTGCCCGGTGCAACTTAAGAACAGGTCGGCCTACTAATCGCGAACTGATGGTCTAGCTCTGCACTTCAAATGGCTACGACTTCAATGGCATAATGATCAATGTTTCGATGTCAGACACGCCGTCAAAGAAAGGGAAAAACGGCTTGGGCTTTGAAAGTCAAAAACGTGTTGTTTTGATGAGGCAATGTTGACCTATGAATGTGCCAAATTTTTCCTTGATGCCGGGCAAATAACACAGCTGTGCCCACTCATGACGCTTTGGTATATAGGTAAAGCCGGAGTCATGAACAGTAAGGATATGCTGAACCGGAATCATTCGTCATTGTCCAACATGCAGAGCTCCAGGATCATGGATGAAACGAGCTACGAGCTACTGCGGACATACATGCATGCCAACGACGAGACTGGTCAGCAGAGGCCCGAAATGGGCTCTTGAACGGCGAACAGGGGTCATGTTGTTTCTCGTCTGGTCGAATAAGGCCGGAAGCGGATCCATCCAACACGTGGCCGGCGAGTCCAGGCGGTGCTTGCTATTCCTTTCTAGGATTCCCAGGAGCCAGGCTCTCTTAGCGCTTAGCCCTGTGCTGCACTGTAGGTGCTGCGTTGTTTCTGGGGGAGGCTTGCAGTGAGGCCGGCCGTGGTCAATTCGAATGCTGATATCAAGCAGAAAGCTCAGGAATCCGCCTGCACTGAAAAAGCAAGTATGATAAAGAGAAAAGATCTCTTATGAGAGGCTGCCATGGATGTGGCATGTCTTTAATAACCTAGCAGCAGTTCACCAGTCCAAGCAAGCGACGCAATCCGCCGTCGGTAGCCCAGCAGCTGCCCAGCTACTGGGGTCAAGCTTATCAGACTCTGAATCATCACGTAACGGCACTGGTGGTAGAATCTCTACTGCAGTAAGCTAATGAAGCAAGCTCTTGTCGTCAGGTGGAGAATGGATAGAGCAAAGAGGCAGAGCGAGACGCCAAACCAACTTGATGAACAACGCCCACTAACTTAGGCAGTATGTAGTCTAGGTAGGATGTCCTACTGGTAGTACCCTTCTCCGGGGATAACAGTTTTTCTCAGACCTCGACCAAGCTCTTGTTGGTACTCCGTATATGGACCAATTATGTCGTGTCTTTAACGTATGCCATAGTGACTTGTCGCTCACTGAGCACCGCAAAGGCCTCTACTCTAATTTTCAGACGTGATGGCTCTAGGGCTGTCTCAACAGCCGGCCAATACGACACAAAGCTTTTTTTTTTTCTCAGTTCTCCTGTGACAAGATAAAGATGCTTTTTCTTTCTTTTCTGTCTATTTTCCTCTTTGAAAGGACCGCCAGCTTTCGGTTCTCGAAACGCGCTATTTACAAAGCAGGAATGGAAATATTTATGCAGGAAAAAGGAGTCGAAGATGATATGTAATACACTTCGGGATTCGTCGCTTCTTATTATGGACAGCAGAATTCATGAAACAACAAAGAAAAGTATTTTGTTGGTATCTGAACCGTCTTTCGTGGCTGGATAAGACATTCGAGCTTAGAGGGGATCCAATCTCATTTGAGCCAGCCACGATCACGGACTAAGATCCAAATCGAGAGTGCGTCAAGGGCGTTTGCATAGGTAGCGGATGACTTTCCAGGGGATTGGTGCTCGGCCCAGGAACGTGAAGCACCAATAACCCGGCCGGGCGGGTTCTCGCGGGACGGGATAATAGGAGCGAACTTTGTGGGAGAGAAAAGGAATTCTGGTAAGCATCTGTTCTATGATACCTACTATCCAGCCCCTGCGAGCTGAACATTCTGCTCTGCTGCTTGGGCTGATAGCCTGCCTGCCTACCTGCCTATATTATGGGCATTATTATATTGGCAGCCCTCCACGACACCGTGGATGCGCGCCCATGCATTCGATATCCCGATGAATCCTACCGGAAGATCTCCCTTTGTTTCCACGGTGGGATGAATATGATGGGTCCTTCAGGGAAGCCCCTGTCTCAAGTCAAATAATTACAGGGGGCTCGCGAGTCGTACTCACAACACCATGGACTTTGTTGACTTGACGCAGTTTCGAATCACCACTCCCTTCGCTTTGCCTGAAATTATTCCGTACAGTAGTGGCACAGCGGGCAGTGGGAGGAAAAGCCACCGGGTCAGCCTCCATGTCACTACCCGCCCTTTGCGAATCAGAGTTATCACGACTGTGACACGGGGCGTACGGGACCTTGCAGGAATCACCCGTAGTCCTGACACGGCACGAAAACGCAGAAAATTGGTTTGGCAAAACACAACTGTTCGAGCATGAAGAGCTTATAGACCGAGTGCTTCCGGCGTGCGGAAATCACGGCAAACCTGCCATGCAGTACTGTACGACAGACTGCGAGATTGCGGTTCCTGTCACCTGTCACTTGGATATGCTGTCCAACCTCACATGAGCTTTTCATAGTTCTTTGATACTATTCTCGTCCTCGCTGGCCTCATACCCCTCTACATATAATAACAAACGCTTGTTTGCTGCCTTATCGTGGCACAAATTCTCCCTCAAACACACACAGAGTTTTTGTTAGCTTGGTCCCCTTGCTTTGGTCCACTTGAACCGGACCACCATTCCCAGAAGGGAACAATCGATTCCGTACGCTTCGTACATACTTACGCTGCCTCTCGGCGCGAACTTATAGTTGATGATAATACGGATACTAGTTGATTATCATAACGAGAACTCCGCCAAGTTGATACCGCCACAGATCTGGGTCAGGGACTTTACCGGCATGTTTCCTGCGACACCGGCGGTTTCGTGAGAGCTCCTCACGCCGCGTGGAGTGTTGATTGTGGACTCTGTAGACGATATTGCTGCAACTTTCTTTTCTTCTCTCTGTTGATTTGTTTGTCTTCAGCAATGCGCGTCAGGGGTAAGGGGCTTCGGATGTTTCTGACTCAGTACTCTTGTAGTGTGTCAATTCGGCCTCGTAGGCCAGGCCAAGACAAGTCAAGGCAGAGTGGAAGTGAAAAGTTTTGACACTGCCATCTCTCGCGCTGTTATTAACGATGCCCTTATCATTAGCCACACACAGCCTATCACTGTCTGTGTGCGAAATTACATACAGTACACTCTTCCCCGCTTCAACGGGCGACGGACTCTGTTGTGTCTGTCCTTGGGCCACTTGGCTCAAAACCCACCGGGGGAAACGGTGCGATGACAGGTGACAACCGAGACATGTTCATGGAGACCCGATGCTGAAGGCATGAAGAAGACGCGGTACCAAGTCGGTAGCTCATGAGGTAAGTACTGTAGCTTGGAGTCCCGCGACCGCTGAGCGCGCGCGCTTGACAGTGGTTGTCATTAGCCTGTGGGACGCCAGGTGTTTCTCCCGGCTAAGGTAGCGCAACTAGACACGAGAGGAGGGAGAACAGAGATTGATGCCGAGAGATCATGTCTGATGAAAGGACAAAGGAAAGCCAAGAAACGTCTCAGTCGAAGTGGCTTTCCACTGGAGAGGTCTCACTTGAGAGAGCTGCCTTGGTGGAGATGGGAGTGTGAGAGGGTAGGGTACTATTGGTAACAAACAATGGTTGATCCGAGTGAGTAACTAGGTAGGTACTGTCTTGTCTCGAACTGACAAAGACTTCACCGCGGATCCTTTCTTTGTTGCAGAGTCTCCCTTGGTACGATCGAGTGCGTGATTTCTGCACGTTGACGGAATATCTTCACTGAGTCTCATCTGCAGGTCTTCAGTTGTGTCGCTTTGGCGTGTCGATCATCATGTGCCAGATCGTGATTAGGATTTCCATGCCCATCCCCATAATACAGTAGTATCCAGGGAGCGACAAAGGAAATGAGATCAAGAAACATGTACATGTACGGAGTACCCAGGGAGAAGAAGAGTG
The DNA here is from genome assembly GCF_013396195.1 of Fusarium tjaetaba. Classification (NCBI taxonomy): domain Eukaryota; kingdom Fungi; phylum Ascomycota; class Sordariomycetes; order Hypocreales; family Nectriaceae; genus Fusarium; species Fusarium tjaetaba. Next base: position 67,403 of record NW_023501502.1, read on the forward strand.
ATGATGTCAATATGCCCCTTTCAGGGTGATCGTCTTTCGCCTATCTCTTTTCCAGGGAACGATCCCAGTTTCATCTCTGGATCTATTGACTAAATGTTCCATCGTCATGATGAAATCAAGTGGTTTTTTTTTTTACATCTCCCTCACGACTCCATATCCC
>NW_023501503.1:0-85347 GCF_013396195.1 Fusarium tjaetaba
CCGGATGTCCGGGGTAAGAGCTTCACATACGGGGAATGCCAGCGGGGATGACAATGATGTCGGCGTCCTTGAAAGCAGCCTTAGCGCCATCGTTGGCGGGAAGGTAGCCAGTTGTCTTCTGCAGAGGGTGTGAGCAAATAGTGTGTTTCGGTGGAAGGGAATTATGCATGTTCGACTGGGGAAAATCCGGGGTCGACTCACAGCGCGGGAGGAGATGTGGGAGAGATCGGTGGCAACGCCGGGGGTGTTGACGACATCGTAGAGAGCAAGCTCGTCGATATGAGGGGATGTCTTAAGGAGAAGAGAAAGAGGCTGTATATCGATCAATGTCAGCTGGTGTAATTTCAAGATTTGAGTGAGCAAGTTTCAACGTACCTGACCAATGCCACCAGAGGCGCCAGCAACAACTATAGACAATGTCAATTATTACTCTGAAAAGTGCTGAGACAACACCCAAGGTGTGAAGAGCGCGAATGTCATATGGAGACATCAAGGTGAAGGGGTGAGTGAGACGGCGCTTGTACGTACCAGCCTTGACCATTTTGACTGATTTTACAGGTATATTTGGATTGAAGGAGGGGTAGTTGCTCTGTTGAGACTTTTTGAAAAAGAGAAGAGATGGTAATGGACGAAGAGCTCGGATGGAAGAGTCAAGATGTGGGAAGAATGAGGAGAGTGGGAGGAGGGTCAGGAAGTGGGAGAGGGTTCAAATAAGTAATGTAGAGAAAGAGCCTCGAGGGTGGTTAATGCGATACGAGGGACGGAGGAGACTGGGCAGCTACTGGCAACCTCCACGGCGATACCTGCCGTACTCTGCTAAGGTGAGTTAGTTCCATATACAGCCCAGGGCAGCTCTCCATACGGGTACCCTTCAAGCCCGCTGAGACAATCCCGACGTATTCTAATGGATATGCCTTACTTAGTCCCCTTGCTGAGGCATCATAGCACTGCTCTATTGCATTGCATTACTTCAGTGCCCGAGTTATTCTCTCCGAGCTGACCGGGAACCTTTACGGCGGTTCACGGAGCTGGGGCTGGGCTGGCAAATTACATGTCCGAGATTATCACAGGCGTCTATATTTGCCTCCATCTTTTCTACCGCAGACATGTGCGACAGCCTAGGTGCCAGATGTCGAGCGGGGAAAGCAGCAGAAAAGAGCTGTGCAACTTTGGGAGCTCTAGTGGGGGGTTCCAGTTCCATGCACGCTCAAGGAGACCCCTCCTTGCAAGGGTCAATGGCTATCGTCAACAATTGAGGGGCATCATCCACAGTCCAGAACCCACTGCCCATTGCCAGGCCTATTGAACTGTCGAACCAAGAGGAGCGCCATCATCATCTCGCCTCTCTTTCGCCAGCTCCTGATTGCTTGTTACCATCTATCACGAGTTTGCATTTAGAATAATTACGTTACTGTCCTGATATCACCCACAGTTCCGGAGGACTTTGATGGTTGCGGGGGGGGGCTTTTGCTAATACTCATGATATTATCTCAGACTACCTACACCCTTAGGTAACTGACATGCCTCCACAATCATGGATTTCATCTTTCCCTTCACCCATTGATATTTCTCCCCTCTCGCCCGCCCACTTTGACTCGCAATGGCGATCCGCTCCAGTTGTCAGAGACCTGGCGCAATACTTGGCGCAAAGCCTTGCGCTGAGACTGGTGCGCAAGCGCCCTATACTGTTTTCCCTTCTCTTTTTGGAGGGGTCCTACGGACAGACTATAAATTCTAATGGAGAACGACGCACGATAGCAACGGAGCAACGGACAAGCCCTGACCACTTCGTGCATCAGATTCCCCATCGTCCGCTATATTCGATTGGGTCTTATACCAATCAACATTGATGGTAGATCAATCTTGTTTCGACAGACTATGCTAAAGATCGCGGACCTGAGTCTGGTTCGCTTCTGGAATCTGAACCCTCACATCCAGCGTCCCGTGGGGAAGGCTGTCAAGGGACCGATGCTCCCCTGCACCTCCAACTCGACAGCTCCCGTCTGGACAACTCACCGGGCCTGACCGTCGCAACCCCGAGTTGGGAGCGATCTTTACCCCGACCCAACTCCGGTGAGCACACCAGATCCAAACTCAATTGTCCAACCAAGCTCCACGAGGACAATCCAACAAGTCGCTCATATGAAACTGTTGGTAATTCTATCGTGTAAACCCCACCTTGTGTATTACTCGCTCTGTTTCTTCTCTTACAGAGTCTGTAACTTATAAGTGGACAATACCCTCTCGTTGCAAGAATTCACTGTTTGCAGAAGATTAACAGACTAAGCCACCAAGGTGAGGGGGCGGCTGATCCCTCCCCGTTACCAAATTTGGAAATTTCGCAATGCATCTCTGCAACCTTGGTGGTTGGCTGTTATTAGCTCACCTTGAGTATGAGCCAAGTCATTTGAAACATCATCACGAATCTTCATTGATACCTTGTCAAACAAGTTTCGTCTTTTTCCGATACTTCGGTGGATAGTAGCCTCCAGCATCCGGATGTTGATATGCCTCATACCGTATGGCAGCCGGATATTTGTCGTTCAGAAACTGACTTCGGTGGATGACTTGCGTCTATTGCACCAACCATGTTTCATGCCCTTCACCTTGGTCAGCGTCTGGAGATTGACATGCGTCTAACTCAAGAAAACTAGTTCCGGATTGTGGCTACATGAGGCTTTGAGCATCAAAACATTCCGACATATGATCTTAATATTCAAAATATTGCTCCGAACTTATCCGGGACGGTGACGTCTTGCATCGCATTCATGAGGATCCTCGGCGTCTTGACACTCGGCATGATCCTCGGTATCCCGTGGTACCGAAGTCATGACCCGAATTCTACCGCTTCGCACTTATACATCCATCCAGACAAGATCGTGAGCCTCCACAGATGGATGATCAGAGAACTGGCTAGTGCAGGCTTTGTCCAGGCCGACCATGTCAATCATGTATTTAATTATTGGCCAAGACTCTTGCGCTACGTCACTGAAGGTTCAGTACATCAAAACGTAGTTCGGCCTCAATGGTTGTTGACATGACTTGCATCATACATTCACGAACATACACTCTCTTATTCTGGAGAAACAAATTTCGGGTTGCCGGCGATATTGCCAGCGAGATATTCATTCATTTTGAGCTCACTAACTCCAGCAGTGAATGACCCAGAGACCTCGGTTCATGTGCTATTCCCACACTGATCTCTTTTTCATCAGTTGTGGGCTATGCAGCTTGCCTCCCTAGCTTCATGCCCAGCCTTATTCACAATACATTTCTATCTTGGTATTAGACAGCTTAGTTCTCCTCAGCAGCGGCGGCGGCCTTCTTGGCCTTGTTGCCACGGAGCTTCTGCTCGGGCTCGGGCTTGACAGGCTTGTTGGACTTCTTGAGGGCGGAGGCACGCTCAACGGCAGCGGAGCGGAGGTCAGCACGGTAACCGTTCTTGGCAGCCTGGTTGGCAACGGCCTGGTAGGTCCTATGCGAAAGAATCGCGGTCAGCCCCGTTCCGCCAACGTTCGATGTCGAATAACAACGACGTTGTGGGCAGTCGAATACTCACTTGCGGTTGCTCTTGGATCCGCTGTAAGAGGTCTTGACAAGGTTCTGGGCGGGCTTGTTGGGCTGAGCCTTCTTGGAGGTGACAACAATAGCACCCTTCTCGCCAGAGGTGATACCGAGGGCCTGTTAATTCGGTTTGTTTAGCATCGTACGTTCATCGAGTCGAGACATCTTCATCGGGGCTGCTGTGGTCGTACCTTGTCGTTGACGAAACCAGCGTGCTGTGAGGTGAGTTAGCGCACACGATCTACCATGACCCCTCGAATATCCAAGAGGGTATCAAAACTCGGGAACAGAATCGTACCTTGCGAGAAGTCTTGTTGGTCAGGTTAAGGGGGTCTCGGGAGAACTGAACGCCGCCGTTCTTCTTGCTCTTGGCGGAGAAGCAGTTGTTGTCACCTGCGCGATCGCAAAAACGTTTCAGTAATTGACTTCTTCAATAACAAGGCGCATATCGTAGGCCAAAATTCATAATATCAGATGAGAAATTCGTCGAAGGGAGACTCACGGACGATCTCCCAGATCAGGTCCGAGGAAATGTTGGAGAGCTCCTGGGCGGTAGACATTGTGAATGGAGGTTTTGGCGTGAAAATTGACCGGGGAGAGTGAAGCTTGGAGTTGTCGTCGTCGAGATATCCAGTTCCAAAGACTATTCACCAAAGTCGGCGAGAATTGTGCGTAGAGAAATTGTGGGGCTCGCCTAGCTTGCCCAACAGGGCTAGACACCCATGCATGCTGACTTTACTGGCCAAAGGGGGCTCCGACGGGCGGGAGCATCGAAAGACTGGGCCAGAGTGTCAGTGGGTAAATTCATTGGAACAGAGTCGAGAGGCGAATGGGTTGATACGACCGACCCCTGATGTCATATAATAAGACATTCAAAGTTCATTCCTATTAGTGACAGGAAGGGCACATTGCTCGGTTCAGTGATTGAGATCGATATTACAGCGTATATGCCTCCTCTATCTTTCAATAAACAACTTCAGAACCAACTTGCGTGTCCTTGTGCCTGTAGTGGCTGTGCCAAGCCAGAAAACGCGTGGCTTAATTGATTGGGAGAGGGAGCCCGAGGCCTCGCAAACAGAGTCACGTCAGCACTTTCATTCCTGAGACAAAGCGAAGGAGGCTCGTCTTTTCACTTTTCTTGCCGGACTTCCACTTGCACTTATTCAAATCCGGACCTTGCTTTGCTTTGCGGAGGCCGAGAAATATCAAACCACGACTAATAAACTCTGCACTTGCGAGTTTTTATAGTCCGTCTTTGACTAGAGACGGGCTACTTATTGATCATGCAACTTTGAAGTTCTATTCTCTTTTACACGCCTGCGACTTGGCCGTTCCTCTCTTTTGTCCCCCGATCGTATCGCTGCGTTGCACATAAATCTGTCGATCGACCTCCACTACCAACCATCTTTCTCTTTAATACAATACAAACTCGCCCAACATGTCGTATCTTCTCTACTCGATCTCCTTCTTCGCCCTCGTCCTCGGCACAGTCCTCTTCTTCACCCGCGCCCACTGGATCCCCCACGTCCAACATCTACGACCCAGACTCCCTGGCGCAGACTACATCTACTCGCGACTCCCGAACAGCTTCGCAGGCGATATCGAGGCCGGTCTTTCCAGCAATACATTTGATCTCTCTGGAAATGTCGAATCAGGCGATTCGCGCGCTGGTCTCGACGATGCGGCCAAGGCTGAGGTTCTCGCTATCATGAAGAAGAGGAGGATGAACTTTGACCAGGCGAGGAAGGTCTACATGGAGAACCGATTCAAGGCCAACGGTATTGGCGCTGATGGATTACCGAGGGATCCGAAGTTCGTGAGCTTCTCATAGGAGTTGCGTGAACATGCGAAACATCCGACGAGAAACGTAGCAAACGACGATATTCGACTACGAATTCGACTCTCCGATTATTGTTATCATTACAATTCCTATTCTACAAAGTTTGATGCTCCCGCATCATTCTAAAACTACACTATGTCGAAGCGATAGATTGCTTGACTCGAAACACTTTTTACGTTGGCACACCAGATGCAATTTCCTATACCTATCGAGTCTTTTTGGTTTCCCTGATTTGTTATGCGTTTTCCCTGTTCCTCTATGTTTCGGCAGCGTTTGTTGGATTGTTGAATAAAGGATTTGATATCAGCAGCCTGCGCTCATCACATATGATCTGCAAGGCAAGGAGTTAAGGTGGGATGCGAAATGGTTATTATTAACTGAGTAGACTCCGTCTGCCTAGTCAGCTATTGTACTTTTCTTATCTGCTAGCACCAAATATGCAATCGATGAATTCATCATATCATGTGATCTCCGCCAAACGCCGTGAGTGAGTGAGTGAGTGAGTGAGTGAACACCCATACAAAGGTCGAAATCTATATACAGAGAATGCCCAACGCTAGACCGGGGGACGGGCAAACTTGTCAACTAGCATGGTCATTTACTGACGCTTAGTGACAAGTGCCTGTTCTGCTGACGAGAACGCCCAAGATTTGGTCTTGATGCATGAAAGTGACCAACTCCGGTTTGCCAGAAACTGGCAATGGACTTGAGGGCTAGCCAGAAGCACATCTATTGAGTCTTCTTGGTGCTAGACGAACCGTATGTACGGTTGTCTTTACCTTCAATCTCTTCAATAAGCTCATCGACCTTCTCAATCTCCTTCTTCCATCGACCCTCTGACATCTTCATATTACGCTCAAACATCCACTGCTCAGGCATGAGATATGTTCCACCCATACGGTCGAAGCCAGTGAAGAACTGGCCGTAATTGACTTCAAAGCGAGAGTGGTGAAGAGAGTGGCAAGCAGCGCCGTTGACAACGGGGTTGTTGGTGAGATACTCGCCATCGTGGATCATGACTGACCAGAGGTTCACGAACACGAAGAGCGCCACATATGCCATCTTCTGGAGCGGGAAGATAAAGGGGAAGATGTGGTATGGCAATGACTGGGTGAAGCCATCGAGGGGGTGGAAAGCATGGCTAGCAAAGGGCGTAGGCATGATCCACTTGTGGTGAAGCTTGTGCAGATACTTGTAGACCAGGCGGTGGTGAAGCCAGCGATGAGCCCAGTAGATACAGAAGTCGGTAAAGAGGAGGAAGAGTGGGAACTGGAAGAAGTCGTACCAGAGCCCGGGTCCATCTTCGGTGGTGTCGTAGAGTTTGCCGTATCCGCGCACTTCAAGGAGGAAGAATGGTGCCGTGATGATGGCCATAACGGGCATGGCCTTGTTGGCTGCAATGATTTCAAGGCGGACTTGGTTCTTGATGAAGCGAGGATGGTCAAATGTTCGCTTGTCGAAGATGAAGATATATGAGAGTGTCGCGACGATGAAGTAGACGAGAAGCCCAAAGATCCTAAAGGTTGTTAGCTGAATCCACCAATCTCAGAATGAAGACTGACCAAGTGATGAGATATAGAGTCAGGGCTTGTCGAAGAGGGTTGTCACGATCCCAAGCGCTCATGTATGCCTCCTCTGCTGGCTCAAGGGTGATGAATTGAGTGGCCGGCTTGTAAGTCCATGTTGAGAAGGCCTTGGCCGACGTATCTGTCGAGTTTGAGGGCGACGGGAAATCATAAGGAGCTGGAGGCTTTGGGTGAAAGTAGGCGTATGCGTAATCGGCGATAAATGTATCGACGACCTCGAGGACGACGTCCATGGTTGGAAATTGGGTTTCTTGCAAAGTTATAAAGCCGCGGGTAGATAAATGAGTGGACTTGTTGTATAAGTGATGGTGCGAAGACTGGTGTAAGTGACCAAGAGAAACACAACGAACTTAGGTTAAGGGTCAACCAAGCAGAACAAACAATCACTGAGAACTCCCTACAAAACGCAATGATCTAGAAAACCAAATATATTCACAGAAGGGGCCTCGTCTTCTTTATCAATGAATCGACCAAGGGAAGGGAAATCACATTGTCTGATACTACAAGGGTCCATCGGCGGCTTGCGAGGCGGGGCCGTCGTTTCTGTCAGGGATGCAGAGACAGGTGGAGTTCTAGAAAGGGTCTTTGGAGCTCGACTGAGCCAATTGGGGAGCTTGCAAGTGAGAGCTTCTAGATTTATCTTGTGATGTAGGACGTACGAGAAGAGGAGCTCCTAGTGACTTGGACGAACAAGAAGGGATCTTTGCCATTGAAGTCAATTGATACGCTGTATGTATGTGAAGGGATATCAAAAACATACAATTCCCGTCAGAATGTAAATACGAATACAGAAACCTCTACAGCTCCCATTGGAGAATTCCTATGCTCGAGATGAGATTCGTCAAGTATCGGAGCCAGTAACGGTCGTCTTTGAATGAGAATCGCATGATGAGCTCCGAACGAGCCCGGGCGAGCAATAGCTCTATTCAGCACCAATTCAGTACCTCGTTAGCCACCAGAAAACAAAATAACAAGGGTTAATACCGTCTCTTATGTTGACTGAGGTGGTCTGTTCCGGCTTCTCAGGGCCCGAGTGCTTGTCAACCAATTGGCTTTTACAATTGGAATTGATGTTCCACTCTGGATCGAGGACCATTTATTTTCCGATATCACGAAGACGAGATATCGAACGATTCAGCTCGAGGTAATTCAGCCTTAAAAGGGGAAGTTGTTAAAGTACATCTTCACCGCAACACTAAGCCACGAAGATCGTGCTGTTATTGTGAGAGTATGATATACTGAGTCAATCGATAGTGCGTTCTTCACTGCGGAATGGTCCATGGTTTATTATACATTGAGACCTCATCGCACTGTATAAGAATAAAATTTACTGCAGTTCTGTCCATGATGATGCATTGTCCTTGGTAAATTTTCATCTGAATACTTAAAGTCAAGATCATGGTTCGACAATCCATTGTCGATTCATTCATACAGCGTGGAGATACGGAAACGAATACGTTCGGGGAAACCCTGGAAGTATCACAAAGGGACGAATATGAACTGACGTCTTCTGCTGATTTTGTACCCCTAACCCACGGGATCTCGGGTATAAGAGGGAATAGCTGTCCCTGAACTGCCTTGACAGCCCTCGGGGGGGCAAGAAAACACCGAACCTTGATATAGGGTGTCAAAATAAACTAAGTAAATAGTCCCCTAAGCTTAGGCTAAACTCACTTAAAGGTTCTTATTACTTAGGGTTAAGGTCCTAAGTTTTCTTTCCTCCTCTAGACAGCCCTTGTTTCAATGGAGGTCATGCTTTTGGCTACCCTATATCTCTCATCATCTTCCATTGGGCCAAGCCTCTGAACTGTATCTACGTATAATTCTGTCGTCTTAGAAGTTTGCTCTACGTCAAAGACTTTCATCTGTACCTTATTCAGTTGGGTAACTTTATTCTTCGTATCGATGATCAAGTACGCAACAGGTAACAAAACTTAGTATTTCCTTTTCAAGAACCCGAAAGAAGGCAACCAATATGTTACAAAGAGTGAGCTGAAGGGTTTTACTGAGAATAAAGTATAACCAAAGAGATCATGAGTGACAATATGGTATGTCACGATTTAAGATGTGTGTGTGATGAATTTATTGACTGCGTACATGTCGGATATATGAGCACCTACCTTAGGCATCCGACCCCGCAGGTGGGTTGAGGATGATGACAAAGGCCAGCTGCGCGATACTTAGAATTAATCTCTCCCGAGTCAGATACTCAAGCCTTATCACCATTTTCTGAGCCGTTGTGAGTCGTGTGTCGCCCAACAACTTTCTGGTCAGAATCGAAAATGCCCGAATATGGTGACGTTACTCAACCAAAGCAGACCGAATAAACCCTCAAACATGAATCTTGATGCCACTTACGGTTCTCTATCATCCACTCGCAACTCATCATTCTTGACAATGACTAACGATACATGACATTCGCGAGAGGATGAGGCATGTGGCACCAGTCACCTTCCATTAAACGTCGCACAGAATGTCACACAAAACTGGTCAAATCCGACGAGACTTGCCTGCCACTTCCGTTTTATGTATGTATGTGCTTGAAGGTGGCGCGGCTCTGTTGTGTTCAGTGGTGCTGTGCTTTGCTGTGCTGTGTTGTGTTGTCACAGATGCAAGCAAGGTCTGCAGACGATAGTTAGACACAGGAGTACAGTCCACTCCTCGTAACTTAATTGGCTCGGAGGAAGCATCTTGGAGCTAATAAGGGACAGCATGTATGTGGTGGGAAAGGGTTGTTGTGAGGAGAGAGCTAAACTTATTTTAACTTGCATGGTTCTCCAGTTGTTGCCATGAACAATAATCGACTTCCCACCGACTCCAGAAACTCGAACCTTTGGCAGCAGTATGATCTGCGCCACGACAAACTCTCTGGCTTCACTTGCCATAAACTCAGTTTATGATGGAGAATAGGTAGTTAGTTGGTATGAACGATCCGCAAAGTCAAGATCAGGGCAAGGGTGGTGGTAGTCTCGGCCAAAGATCCGAGAATAATACCAATCGTGGTCCAAAATAGGAATTCCCGTAATATCCATGCACTAGAGCCAAACAAACCTCTCTCTGCCCGCCCTTTCACACATCCCCAACAGCAATCGAGTTTCTTGTGAGACTGGAGGGGATCCCGCTTCCAATAAACACTCTGGGACCTGTGGCGTAAGGTAGTGTAGTGTAGTGTTCGTTCTGCTGCAGAGTGGCACTTCTCAAAGCGCCAAGGTTAGGTTTGTGACAGGGAGGGGGAGCACGAGGCAAAAGGGCGTGCGCTAACTACCCGTCTTAGACTGTCGTCAGGAAAAAAAAAAAAAAAAAAAGAAGAAGAGGGTGTCACAGCGTCAGGCGAAAGGACCAAAAGCCGTAATGAGAAATACAGACGAAGGGGGACTTCAAGGGGAGGTGTTGAGGCTTTGAGGCGTTACAAGGTGTACTTGTAGTAAACCTACCAACCAATGCAGCCACAGGGCAGCCCCGCCCAAATGGAGCCAGCAGATTGCCCCGGACCGCCTAGCACCCACCTGGCTCAGAGGGTGGGGACCCACTGGGAGGCTAGCCGCTAGAGGCTGATATCTACTAAGGTACCCATGCACTACGTCCATGCTTTAGTCGGATTCTTGCTTCAGCACCACTCGCTTCCGTTTCCTCCTCGGCCAGGCCTCGTCTTTTTTTCTCCCTCTTACTCTTCCATCAAAACATCATCACAATTAATCACATCTTACCCGAAACGTCGACAACTGCCCAACGCCGTCGGCGCACATCATATCCCACGACTATCTGAGCTGGCCCTTGCTCATCAAGGGCGTTCACACGCTTCCTTTTTATCGGCATCTGTCCAGTTCGCGTTCCTTGGTTCGCGTCTGTAATTAGTTGCCTTGCGTCGGTAGCCAACGCCAGCATCCTCAACCAATCTTGACTTGGCACCCAGCCTCGCGCGCCAACTCCTCGACGACGCCGAGTTAACGAAGCGTAGCGCGATAAACAATTTCGATTTATCGTCGACCTCTCCGCAATTGACCTTCGTCTCAACGAGCCTCGTTTTCGACCTTTGTTACTCATCGCTGAGAACCGCCTTGCGCAATGTCGATGTATCCGCATCGCGCCATGGGGGGCGGCCCCCAAGGCAATTCCACTCGGCTGAACGAGTTGCTTGAACAGATTAGGGTCGAGTTTGATACTCAGATGCGCGCGACGGAAAACTACGAGCATCAGAGTATGTCCACTACTCGTACGGCGATAGCTCATATCGCGTTATCTCCTTCACCCCAGCTAACACATTTGTATCTTTAGTTGCCGCGCAAGTCAGTGAAATGCAACTGGTCCGTGAAAAGGTCTATCAGATGGAACAAACTCATCTCCAACTCAAGCAGAAGTAAGCCCATATTTGCGCGGCAGTAATTTATACGTTCCTCACTAACCTCTCGAATCACAGATATGAGGATGAGATCAGTGCTCTGCGACACCAACTCGAGGCTGCTCGAAAGGGCATCCAGCCTGGCATTCCCGGCCCGCCTCAACATGCTGCCCCCTCCCAGCAGCCTCCTTCTATTGCTCCCGGCAATGGTCTTTTCAGTGGCATCATGGCTGGCGGTAGCCAGGGAGGTCTCGTTCCTCCTCAGCCAGGCCAGCAGCAGGGTCAGCCAGGCCAACCCCAGGGTGCACAACAGCAGCAGCAAACGCAGCAGGGACATGCCCCTCCTCAGGAGCAGCCGCTGGGACCTCAGCACCAAATGGGCCAAGGGCCTCCTGGACTTCCCGTCCCCCCTCCTCACCCCAACGCGCAGCAAGCACCTTACTCTCAGAACTATCCTCCGGGCCCCGTTTCCAATGGGATGGGCCCCCAGCCGCAGAGCACCGCCTCTCCCGGCCCCGGTAGAAGGGGTATCGGTCGTCCACCAGGTGCCGTCGGACCTGCTACACCCCAGGTCAATACCCCCGTGCCTTACCCTGGAAGTGCAGCCTCCCCTCAAGTTAGCCATCCGACTCCCGAACACGGTCGAATGGGGGGACCACATGCTCCCGCCGTTGGCAACGCTCTTGGAGATCTCGAAGTCGACTCCGTGGCCCCTCACAATAAGAAGACTGGGCAGGATTGGTATGCGATCTTCAACCCTCAGGTCCAGCGTGTCTTGGATGTGGACCTCGTCCACTCTCTCAACCACGAGAGTGTCGTGTGCTGTGTCAGGTTCAGTCACGATGGCAAGTATGTTGCAACTGGTTGCAATCGATCTGCCCAGATCTTTGATGTCCAAACTGGTGAAAAGGTTTGTGTGCTTGAGGACCACAATGCTTCCGATATGAGCGCCGATCTCTACATTCGCAGTGTCTGCTTTAGTCCCGATGGTCGCTATCTTGCTACTGGTGCTGAAGATAAGTTGATTCGAGTAAGTTGTGTCAGAAACGCAAAACATGTTCTACCTGCTAATATTGGTTAGGTGTGGGATATCCAAACGCGAACCATTCGAAATCATTTCTCTGGTCACGAGCAAGACATTTACTCGCTGGACTTTGCTCGTGATGGCCGGACAATTGCCTCAGGCAGTGGCGATAGAACTGTACGCCTGTGGGATATTGAACAAGGCACAAACACTCTCACTCTGACAATAGAGGATGGCGTCACGACTGTCGCCATCTCTCCTGATACCCAATTCGTTGCTGCAGGCTCACTCGACAAGAGTGTACGTGTATGGGACATCCATTCCGGCTTCCTTGTCGAGCGTCTGGAAGGACCTGATGGCCACAAGGATAGTGTCTACTCGGTTGCCTTCTCGCCCAGCGGTAAGGACCTGGTTTCTGGCAGTCTCGACAGGACTATCAAGATGTGGGAGCTCAGCGCCCCTCGTCAAGGAAACCAGCCTGGTCCCAAGGGTGGCAAGTGCGTCAAAACCTTCGAGGGTCACCGCGATTTTGTTCTATCAGTTGCTCTCACCCCCGAGGCCAACTGGGTACTTTCTGGTTCCAAGGACCGTGGTGTCCAGTTCTGGGACCCTAGAACGGGTACGACGCAACTCATGCTGCAAGGACATAAGAACTCCGTTATCAGTGTTGCACCTAGCCCGCAAGGAAGATACTTTGCCACTGGCTCTGGCGACATGAAGGCTCGTATCTGGTCTTACCGTCCCTATTCCTGACTAAACAAGGAACCGGCTCAATGGGTTGCTTTTTAGATGCTGTGCCTAGAGAAGGACATGGGTATGAACAAGGGCGAACTGATACATGACGGAGAAAAGTGATGTGCTTGGCGGCGGTGGCTGTACTGGGACGGATATCTTTGAGGGGAAGCATTCTGCTTTTCACGTGGTGGCTAAACAGAGTGAGCGACAGAAATTCTTGTTACTTGGATATCGGATACAGGAAGCAAGCTCCACACGCTCAACTTACGGCGCGAAGCATGATCTTCCAAAGAGGCGCACAGGGACATGGGGAATTTGGAGAGCAGGATGAACGTAGAGTGGACCATACCTACTCGTTTGCAGTTTTTTTGTTTCTAATTTTGCAGTGTGTTACAATGAAAATCACCAGTCCTTGAACAGTTTGCTGTATTTGTAGTGGTTGCTGACAAGGTTATTGTTCGTCATATGTATTCGAAGCTGTACAAACTCGAAATGTGTGTATAGTAAATGACATAATATCGTCATAGAGAGTCGAAGAGGCTGGAAAATGCGTCGCCTTTCTTCTTTTTCTTTTTGGGCTTATTTGCAGCGCCATTTTTCGATGAAAGAGAGCCGAAGAGACTAGACAATTCATCACTGCTCTTCGTTTTCTTTCTTGGTTTGTCTATGGTGTCACTTTTGGACGGAATCCTCTTGGTGTCTATATGTGTCGTTTTGGTCTCGTATTCTTTCAGCTTGAGGTCTTTCGAGCGGGAGTCTGGTACTGGTTTCGTTTTCTTCTGGGTTGACATAAGCTCTTCGCGCGAAATGGCTACGCCCATATCCACTCCGGCATTAGGTGCGTCGTCCGCTCTTAAATCGGATGTCTCATGTTTACTTGGCTCCGAAGGCATTGGCTTTGCACTACTCGAGATTGGAGGGTCGTGGTCGTGGTCAGGGACAAGTTGGGAGAGTATAGTGTTGGTTCGAGCAAGAACTGAGAGGAGGAGTAGCCCGAGAGGCGCATGCTGGTTATCAGCTGCAAGTTGAGAGAAAGTGCTGTGCGTAGAAACAAGCATGCGATTAGCTACCCATCTACAAAGAGTGAAGACATGCTAGCAAGTAGTTGACCTACACGAAAGCGCCAGGGACCACATGGCGCATCATCCATTTTGCGCGCGCAAGAGCGGGATGGACATCACGCTTGACACCGCCAGATTTGACCTTTCTAGGCCGTGAGTTGAGGTCGTTGACGAGGTTGCGGACTGCGCGGCGTAGTATAGAGAAGGAGGACCACCAGTGCGTGGAAGAGTGCTGGTTCTTGTGACGATGAGCGAAACCATTGAGGATGGGGATGAGAGGCGCGAGCGAGTCGTTGGTTGTCGCTAAGAGGGCGGGATCGGGAGGAGTTGTCATGATGGAGGTAGATGATGTGTGAGCATTATTGATAATTGGTCTGGTAGAGAGACTGTGTAAGTCCGATATTCGGCCGAAAGGTTCACTACCTAGGTAGTATGATTTCGAATATGGAGAGCGACGTTGAATTTGTTATAGAGATGGATGGATGAAGTTGAGAGGTCGGAGTAACTTTTAGTTGCGATAAGATAAGAAAGATCTGAGTTCACAAGGTAGCAACCGCGGAGTAATTAGTGGTGATTTGATCGGTGTTCGAATTATGGTTTCCGCGAAATATAGTGTAAACAAATGCCGTTTCTCAATTCTAGGTAGGCTTGAATTGTTTGTTCTATTCTTGCGCATAGTTTTGCTGCTCTGCAATCGAAGTTCCTCATACGTAAGTAGTAGGTCATGCATGCTGTAGGTGTAGGTTGGAATAAGGTGAGGTGAGGTCAGATGATGATGGGTTAGGTGTATGGCAGGTGCGTTCAACCTGGTTCCTGCTGTGGTTTGCATTCGCAATGCATGGACGTAATGTAACATCAGAACAAGATTGACGCTGTGTCTTTACTTGTGTTATTACTCTTTCAAATAACATCGACAATCAGCAAAATATGACATGACCTTACAACATCTGCGCCCGCAAACAACGGCTTGCAGACAGTCTCTTACATATTAGTTAGTTATTGCCTTGGATCTGGTCTCGTGAGCCCCTAGCACATTTCTCCACCATCGAGCGTCGAGCGTCCACCACCCCATACCCAAAACGAAGCCATATCCCGTCAAGCCTGTTAGAGCTGCACAGAAGTTGAATTACAGGTGGGGTTCGGTGCAACGACGATGTCTCTGCGACTGCACACAAGCGGGTACAACCGCCAACCCTAGCTGCTAACTTAGAAGTTAGGCCATTCCATTACCTTAGTTAGGTTGTCTTGTCAGTCATGATAGCCCATCTCATGAGTGAGACTTTGAGCGTTGTTGTCCTACGAAACGGCGAGACATTCCTTTGGTGTTGACGTTGCTCGTTCTAGTCAGCCATTGGTTGCTTGTCGCCTGTACGCTTGGAACATTGTCCTATCATTTATACGTATTTCTCCGGCAGTTGGTGCTGTTACCAGACCTGACCCTCCATCAACCCCCGAGAACAGGCTAAGCAACCTAGTGGCGCTCAACTGCAGCTATCGAGGGTCCTGTAGATTGAGACGACCGCATGTTTAGTCAAACAAACGTCTTATCATGCCTGGTGCGTAGAAGAACTGGTTCCTGGTATCTATCAGCAACCCGACCCGACCCCCTGCTGGTTCCATCCAACCCTGCCAACCCAATTACAAGCTCAAATCCAAAACCAAAGCCCAAACCGAGGAGCCGCTGACCATCGGCTATCGTGTGCACAGGGCACAGGCGTTCTTGAACTATCCTTGGCTGCGATAAGCGTCATGTCCTTCGTCTGTTGGCGCGCCCACTTCCACTATGGTCCAAGTTGAGCCGCGTGCCATATGACCCTGAGCCGAGTCTGCCCTCTTTCTCTTGTATGTCCGCTTGTCTGCTTCCTCTCAATTCCTTTCCTTTTCCCCCTTGCACCTCTTCAAACTGTTCGTCGACAGTTGGCGAAATCTCGTCAATTTGGCCGAGTCTGCAGACCCTGTCCGCTGTTGCGTTGCATACCTTGCTTGATTGCAACCATCCTTCCAACTTTCTAGTTTTTTCTGCAGCCTTCGCCACCCTGACGCTTAACTTGGCGGTCCAGGAGGATTGTTAAGAAGCACAGAGTGCCTTCTTGGGTGTAATCAGGCAACGCGGAACACGACGAGAAGGACATACCAAAACCAAACGTGAAGTTGGCGGCGATACACGATTACAATGTCTCCGGCGCGGAATCCTACGAGCTGGGATGACTACCAAGGGGGAGCTTCGCCTCGGGGAAGCGTGACCGACAGCATGCTTGAGCGCGAACAAGCTCTTGTGGACGACGAAGGCGACGAAACTGGCGACCATGAAAATGGTGAAGGATTTTCGAGGCCGCGAAGGCGGTATGTCTAATCTATGAGAATTCATCAATTGGGTTTTGTAGCTAATAATTTTTTTTTTTAGGTCTTCCGTCACGTACCAGTTGGCAGCAATCGCAGACATTGGTGGTGTAAACAGTTTCCGATCTTTCGCCCGGAGTTGGCAGCGAGCAGCAGGATTTCCTGAGGTTATTCCTCGCCGACCGAGCTTTGTTCTTGCGCCAGAGCAAGATACAGAAGACCTTCAGTATGGTCGCAGCCATGTCCAAGGATCGTCGCAACAACAATCGGGTCTTTTGCGCCAACATCTTGATGCCTCGTCTTCGCATGCGAACGGCGAGCCAAGCTCAGCCATTGAGTCCTCACCGAGGTCAATGAGGATCCCACATCGTGATGGCGAGACGAAGCCTCTACTTGATGTCGAAGCTGGCTCATCCCCTGTTGGGTCACCCCGATCAAGTATCTTCGCCGTCCCGCCTCACCTTGCAGCTCCCGATATTGTTGGAAGCTATGGTTCGTTCCGAGACTCTTCTCCTTTTGGAACAATGGACAGGAGCTCGCGCCATCGCATTTCGTTCAGTGAGGGCAGCGGCTGGGGTGTAGCTGATGAAGAAGAAGAAGAGGGCGAGGGTGCAGCTCATGGCGAACACCAGCCCATCCTGGTCAAAGAGGTTAAGCAGGGCAATAAGGTTGTACTTGCTGTTGAAGGCCAGAGCACTCTTCCTCAGTCCGTCTTCAACTCGATCAATGCCCTAATCGGTGTCGGGTTACTCAGTCTCCCACTGGCCCTGCAGATGACAGGTTGGATCCCCGGCCTGTTTCTTCTCACTCTGACAGCGGCTGTTACGTCGTACACCGGCAAGCTGCTGGCCAAGTGCATGGATTTTGACCCCAGTCTCATTACGTATTCCGACCTGGCGTACATCTCGTTTGGAACCCGAGCGCGGGTCATTGTTTCTGCCCTTTTCAGTCTTGAGTTGATAGCAGCCTGTGTCGCTTTGGTGATCCTCTTTGCCGACTCGCTCAGTCTGTTACTTCCGGGTCTTGCGAGCGTCAACACATGGAAGGTTGTAGCTTCTGTCATGGTTCTGGTCCTGAATGCGTTGCCTTTGCGCCTCTTGAGTTACACAAGCGTTGTTGGTATTTTCTCGACCTTCTGCAGTGAGTACATCATCATTTGTCAGTCCCCAATACGCATTTGCTAAATATGACACAGTTGTCGTGATTGTCATTATTGATGGCCTGTACAAACCTCACTATCCTGGTTCACTGCGAGAGCCAGCAACAACCTATCTATTCCCCGAGAATTGGCTTGCTGTGCCTCTTGCCTACGGTCTCCTCGCAAGCCCTTGGGGTGCGCACTCTGTTTTTCCATCCGTAAGTTATACCGATGTCAAGTCCAGTTGGACACTTGAGCTAAAGCATTCCAGATCTATCGTGACATGCGTCACCCTTACAAATGGGGCAAGGCCGTTAATGTTACCTTTTCCTTCTCTGTGAGTATAATATAGTGTCTTCATATTTTGGAAGCTTCTCTGACTTGCTTAGTACATCGTGGATACATGCCTGGCTGTCATTGGTCTCCTAATGTTTGGTGATGGTATCAAGGACGCCATCACCTCCAACATTCTCAAATCAAAGGGCTATCCTGACGCTCTGAAGATCATCATGTCAATCTTCATTGCTATCATTCCTTTGACAAAGATCCCTCTCAACGCTCGCCCCATCATCACGACTTTGGACGTCATCTGTGGAGTTCACGATCAACACCATCACCATCATGACCAGCCTCACAGCCAGCCTACTCGTTCCTCAGTTCTGGTCACAAAGTCAGTACGAGGCCTCGTGCGCGTTTTCGTCGTCATTCTTCTCTTGTTCATCTCTATTGTCTTCCCGGCATTCGACTCTGTGTGTGCGTTCCTCGGTGCGGCCCTTTGCACACTCATTTCTATCATTCTGCCCATCTCATTCTACTTGAAATTGTACTGGCAGGATGTGACAGTGCGCGAAAGGATTGTTTCTGCTATTCTACTGGTTGTGTTTGCCATCCTTGGCACGTTGGGAACAATCTGGACATTCTTGCCCAAGCATCTCATTGGCGCTGACTAGACTGTGTTTGTTTGAGTATGAAAGGCATCTACTGGAGTTGTCACGCATTTGTGGGTTATGTCCCAAGCAATCGCATCGTCATTTACTTTACGAGAAGTATTATAGGACCATGAATAATACGTTGCCAATGAGCTTCCGAGCTCTATTTGTTTTTACCAACACTTTTCTCACATTTGTTGTGAGATACATATGTGATGTTTCACCGCTTTAACTTCACACACTTACATCACGCATGACGGCACCACAGTGTGCATATCCATTTACCCTCATCTCCTTTTTATCCGTATCTTGGCTTGTGTGAGTGGCAGCGTCATCAGTGAACCTCCTCATGTTCCTGATAATCAGACAATACTTGAGAATTGAGTCTCTCGAGACGTAATGAGCATACCTAACCATCATTGTCGATACATAATTCCAAGTACAATCAAGACCACCTTGCCAATGTCTCCTGTCTCTCCTAAGTTCATCTCTGCAGTTCTTCACCCCGCCGCTGATCCCCCAACTGCCGCTCCCATGACATGACATGCCATACCCCAGCCCCGACCCCTCTCTCAACTTGTTTCGTCACGCCATGGCTTCGTTCGCTCTCATCCAATCCGACCTTCCGGGGAACGAGAGAAGCGGTAACAATGGGTAGGAGAATTGACGAGTCCCGAGGAAACAGGCCGATCGGGCCGTCCGGGGATGGATTGCGAGTCGTATACCTATTTTGGTTTAGAATTGTCATGAGTGTAGCTGCATGTTAGTCACTACTAGTCGATGGCCTAGGGAGCAGGAAACCTGTCTTGGTCTGGGAGTGTGCATTGGTATCGTGCCATGCTGCCTTTAGCCAAAGTTGCGCAAGGTCAAGAGGCAAAACCTGGGCATGACATTGTGCCTAGTATCGAGTGAAGCTATATGTGTCTATGCTTAGGAAAACATTAGACAACTGAGAAGTGAGATATGTCCAGTAGATTATAACGGCAAGTTAGTATAGGGAAACGAAACAAAGACTTCACATAGGCAAGATGAATAGATAGTGTTTGAGTGGGTACTTCTGGTATTTATTATTCTAGAATATCCTATACGCAGAAAGCGAGTAAGGCTCTCATCATAATCCAAGCAACGCCCGAAATATCTTCGAGTATCGCGCCAGGGACTCAAGACGGCCAAACTACATTTGAAGGCTGATGGGAGTCAATCCCATTTACCAACCTCCAACCCACTCAACGTCTCCAAGATCGGTGCGCCGATCCCGACGCCAGTTCCAATCTCTGCCCTTGTTCCAGGGACATTCCTTGCTGTTAGACCGTTCTTTAGCGGCCCCAAATTTGTGGTGATAATTAGAATGATCCCAAACGCCCGCTTCATAAGATTTGTTGTATCCAAAACCAAAATTGTGTCGTCGTGGCTTAGAGAAGTCCACTGACTTAATAGAATCCAAAGTAGAAGTTTGACCGCGGCGTCGCTCACCCAATGCGGCCCACTTGTCCAGAGAACTTCTCGGTTTGCTCATGGGCGAGTGCGAGTAATGAGGAGTGATGGTGATTTGCTGAGGCTTGGGGGTCGGGGCTTCCTGGAAGAAGAAGCCATCAGCGACCAAGTCATCATCCACATCACCCTTGATGTTGTGAGTGTGCGACACCGGCTCGGGTTCAGGCTGTACAATGGCGGTCTTCGTGACCTGTTCCTCCTCCTCCTCCTCCACTACCTTCTTCTCCTCCTTACTCTCCTGACTCCAGGTCCTGGCATTGAGCTCCTGGAGCATCTGTCGCTGCTGTTCCATTTCCTCCTCTTCCTCATCCTCGTCCCACATGTCACTCCAGCTCTTAGAGACAGTTTCCTGACGTCGACCAAAGACCATGGACATAGCTGGCTTAGGCTTGGCCATGTTGATTGGGAGGGAGCCAGCAGTTGCCGAAGATCGATTGAATCGGGCAGTGGGCTTGATGGCCATAGACTTCATGGAGGCGCCCAAGTGAGAGTCGTAAACAGAGGACATAGGGGTCTGCATGTTGGCAAAGCACCAGTCAGTGGTAGTCGCTTCTGACTTAGGGAAGAGCTCCTCGGTGTAACTCTCGTCATCGGGAATGACACTGAGTTGACGACCAAGATGAGTGGTACCATGGAGAGCCTTGGCCCAGGGGAAAGCACCGGTATCAACGGCAGGGGACTGGATTGAAGGGGTGCGGAGAGGCTCGCGGTTGGCGGTGGCCACGTTGGGAGACTCGGCACCACAGTACTCATCATCATCCTCGTCATCGGTGGTGAACGTGACAACGCGGAGCAGAGCTTCACGGGCACCCTCTAGTGAGCGTCGCCTTGGGTCAAGGTTCATGCACTGCACGAGGACCTCATACGTATCCTGAGACATGGAGGGGAAGACGTCGAATAAGGACTGCTTGTCCCGGGAGTAGTCGAGGAAGAGGGGATCAGCCTCGGTAGGAGTGGTGAAAGGATTGCGAGAGAAGAGGATGTTGAGCAGGCAGATACCAATGGCCCAGATATCCGCTTCGGCAGGCGAGTAACCGGCGCCAGCCGAGTCGAACTGTTCAGGAGCCATGTAACGATCACTGCCAACAGTCATCTCGTAAGACCACTTCTCTGTAGTTGCCAGACCGAAATCGCCAAGCTTCATGGCACCATCCTGAGTGAGGAAGATGTTCTCGGGCTTGATATCGCGATGGTAGACTCCCTTAGAGTGCATGTAATCAACGGCATCGATGAGCTCGATCATGAATTGGCGAACATGCTCCGTCTCTAGAGGACCGTGACCTTTTCGGATAGCTTCGTAAAGATCGCCCTGACCACAAAACTCGAGGACGAGATAGATGTGAGAATCGGTCTCGAACGAATCAATGAGGTTGACGATGTTTCGGTGGGTTCCGAGGCGGCTGTGGAGAGCCTGTTCCTCCGACTTCTCGTCAATAGCGAAATCGAAATCGGCATCTGGGCAGGCACTTCTCTTGGTGAGGCACTTGATAGCAACAGGCTCATTGGTTACAAGATCCTGGGCCTTAAACACCATACCAAAAGATCCATGGTTGAGAGGGGAGATGGTCTGATAACGTCCCTTGAGAAGGGCACCGCCAACGAACTTGTCCTTGAGGCATTCCATGGCGAAAGAAGAAATAAAAATGTTCAAAAAAGAATAGAAATAAAAGGGGAATAGTCGTACAAACGATTTTTTGGTGTTTGTCAATAGCCGGGAATGTAGGAAGTCCGGAGAACGATGTTGAAGCTCTTTAGAAACGCTTGAGCCGATGCAAGAAAATTGATGTTCGCGGTATATGAGCAATGTACAGTGTCGTAATGATGAAAGCAGAGTTGAGCAAATTCGAGTTGTTGATAGTGGTGTTGTTGTTCGTTGGTATTCAGAGGCTCATTTGAGGGTATTCGATAGAGGCTTAACAAAAGAAATGATTATCGAATTGTCGTGACGGTGAGTTGCGAAGACCGAAGTGGCCGAAGAAGTTGAAGACAAGGAAAATGAAATTCGTTATAATAACATGGGTACGTTTTTTTGTAACTTGAAAAAAGAATGACTCTGACGATGAGAGGTGATGGAAGTCAACTTGGGACGAGGTCGACCGGAGAATTGAGTTTTGGTCAAGACCAGGTGAAGTCGTATTAATAGAGAGGGAACCGGATTCGACGATGCCGATAAAACGACGTGTCGGACCAGTCAGACTGGCACCGGGGGGTAGGGGAGCGGAGCTCGCCCGGGGCGGAGTTCCTAATGATCGGCCGGTAACGGTTGAGTCACGAGGGCCAATTAGGCCAAGTTGCGATATTGAGTGAGAGACCGGAAAGTAAAACGCAAGTCAATGAGGAAACCCTCGTCGACTCAGTGCAGCACAAGACGATCTTTCTATGTGACGTGTCCGACTGTAAAAGCGCTTTTGATTGCTGGCCGAGGCTCGTGATATGCAGCTCAAGGGATGCGGTAACGGAGCGATGTAATAGGAGGTCTAGGCGAACAAGGACTTGGTCTAATGCAGCGGCAGACAACACAAGTCAAGGACGCTTCTTCTTCTCGTTGTAGTTTGTATAGCTCAAGCTTTGTGCGATCGATTGGTGATTGAGTGGTTGGCTGTTGATGAATCACCGCGATAAGCGTTGGGGTTGAGTGCTTGCTTCGGGAGATAAGGTGGCGATGGCGAGGCGAGGCGAGGCGGATTCGTTCGGTGAGTAGAACGGTGATTGATGTGGTGTGATGGGTGGGATGGGATGGGTTGGATTAGATATGAATAGACAGAAGAGATGAGATAGTGAGAGAAGAGTGGCAAGCTCGAGAAGAAAGAAGGCCTTTGAAGATGCGGAAAGCGTACAAATGAAGGGAAAGAGAGGTGGATAGACGATGATAAGAAAGCAGGGGAAAGAAGACAAGAGAAGAGAGAGGGTGAGGTGAGTGAGAAGGGAAAGGCGGTGATAGAACCAAGTGGAGAGGGATGGATAGATGGCGGACGGTGGATGGTGGATGGATGGGCCATGGGATAAGTCAAGACAGGACAGGTTGGATTAGTGAGGGTGGATGATTGCCCGCTCATACTGTCCACCCCTTCCAAGGCAGGCGAGACAGCGAGTGAGAGCCAGGTCTAGAATTGACGGGGGTGTACTTGGAGTTACTAGTTGCCTGCTGCAGACTGCAGAGTGCACCGCTGCAGCTCCACCTGCCCAGGCCCCCAGGATTAGAGAGGGCCGGGGCTCCACTAGCTAAAGACATGCTGTCGTACCTTGCGTGCTGTGTTGTTGCTTGTACCGGACTAGCCGGGGTTGGTAGGTACTAACCTTGGGCACAGGGGAGATGCAAGCCGAGTATGTACTGTGCTGTACTGTACTGTTTGTACTGACTTCACAGCAAAGAAAGGTTGCAGACGACACACACATGGCAACGCAACAACGACTACGACAACTACGGCAAAGTGGACAGGTCAGGTACACGGAATTACAAGATGCACTGTGACCCTGTGTTCCCGTTCGTTCGCTCCATTCAGGTGCCTCAAATGTTGGGGGAGGCTTGGACGCCAGCAAAGAAGGAATGGCGCTACCGTGGGACGATACCACGACGGGCAAGGGAGGGAATGGCGGCATAAAGAAGTCAATCAAACAGAAGCAGCGATCAGAAACATTGATGGCCGAGGATTGGTGATTGATGATACCCCTTCGTCTCAGAATTAGGAAGCATTGCAACGCCAGACAGACAACTTTGAATCCAAAACATGACGGCAGAAATGAAATGAGGTCAATAATGAATACTTTAGGCACATACGCGCGTTATCAAGACACTGTTGCGACATACTGTATACTGGAAGCAGCCAATTCATTGCACAACTCGTATAACTGGTTCACTTTTTATGCATTGCCGCGTTATCAAAGTTATCCTTATCCGTCCGTCACCCCGGACATCCTCCCATCATAATAGCGACATGACGGAATACCAACTGACATGACGACTTGCCAAATGCAGATCTAACACTGTGCTATCAGGGAGTCCGGAGTAGCTCAGTGCAAACAAGACCTCACGCGCACTGAGGGTGGAGAGCATTAACCAGAACCAGGGCAAACTCAGCAGAAGCCAGACCACTTAGTCACTCGCTCAGTGGAAAGTCAACGGGATAGGGGAGTCATTCAGAGGCCGGTGCCGGGGCTCAGCATCAGTCATACGGACGAGTACGGGGCCCCAGCGCCGAATCTTGGTGGCGATTCGAGTAGCTTCTGCCGGCCTCTCTCCCGCTCGACGCTGCCGGCCCAACTCCAACTCACCTTTACCTTTCCATTTCTCTTTTATCGGTGGTCGGCGGGAAATGACATGTTGGTCAGCGTGATCATACAGTGTGCGCCCCTCTCATCAAACAGTACGCCTACAGTAATCCCTTCAGCGCCGGGCTCAGACACTGGGAAATGGGATTCGCGCAATCTGGACCTCCGTCGATGCAACGCTGATAGCGGCTTCACCGCCCGCTACCCTCAAGCAAAGTAACTTTTAGGCTATACTCTGGTGTTTCAAGGACAGTGCTCATGTGTATTGCCTGATGCAGATCCCAACAGACTGCTAACCAAGCTACCGCTGGGCGTAGACAAGATGGTGTAGGGCCTCGAGGCATGAATGGAGCACTTGTTCACTGGCTGCAGCGACGGAGCGTAGCAATGCACATAGTGCGCATAGTGCGCGTGGCACCAGTGTAGTCCATGCAACGACGATGCCATCCCCAGGTTTTACTGGCTTGGCTCGGCATCGCAAACAAGACGAGAACGAGCTGTCAATTGCAAGGGTCCTTCTCTGTCCCCAACGAAATCCGGCCTGGGAAATGCAGCTTCTGAGGTCCTACTCAATCTGATCTGAACTGAACTGTCTCGTGGACAGGAAAAGTGAGCCCATTCTTGACTATTCCGAATCCGAAATCAGGGTCTCGTCTCGTTTTCTCTATCGCTATTTCGGTTTACAGTTTTGATGATTGATCCGTCTCAAACGCAATTCGGGCTTTTTCTTAGATAGTCGGCGCCACGATACAGTCACAGTCCAAGTGACGGACGGACGGTGCTCAGCCAACATTACAGTCGGGGAATTGAGGCAATCGCTATCAGCGACTACGCAATTAGACTATTCAGAAAACTGATTGGATCTTGTGCCACGTTTCTCTCGTTCCTGAACTGGAAGCCTGCCAATTCTTCGATTGCAGAAGACCCTTGTTATCTCTGGACTCTGGTTATCAAGTTCCAAGTCTCCAACTTTTGCCGCCAGTCTCTTGTCGATCACCATTCTGACGCCTTAACGCTTACACCCTTGCTCATCTGCTAATCTAAGTTATCAGTGAATTGGCCCAGCTTGGTCACTGGGTCATGCACTCCTGGATCCTGCATTCCAGTGGGCATGCCCCCGGTGCCATGAGGACCCCTTCGTCTCAGGGACCAGATGAACTAACAGACAATAAGAACTCGGCCACCAAAAAGTAAACAGATGGTTTCTTCAGCCGCCGAGTGCGAATGTGTCATCCAACAAACGCCAGAAGCTTCCAAATATTGGTCAGGGACTGGGATTGTGCAAGGAGATCTTACTGTGTTGGTGTTTACACCCGTAAATAGAAAAGGGGCGTGCGTCAGAACAGGCTATGCTTCCAAGGCTGGCTTGGAGCTTGGACAGGCAGGAATTGCGTGTAACGATCTGTCGTCAATCATCAAACGTGACTGGATGGGTTTTCAAGGGTCCGTGTTGCTCAGCCATGCACAAATCTGTGCAAATCTTCACAAAATATCGCCATGACACGAAACAGCTGTGCACAAAGCCAGGTTTGCCGATCAGGACACTGTGATGCTACATACCGTTTTGGGAAGAAAGACAACAAAGAGCAACGAACCTTGAATTTCGACTCGAGAGACGAAATGACGGCATTTCGTCTCCATCAGAGCGGGGGTGCAAAATACGTGGACATGAGATTATTCAGGGAATATGGGATTACGAATCTCGGATGATGGAATTCTTCGAGATTACTCACCTGCTCCAGTCTCCAGACTCCAGTCTCTAGTCTCCATTATTCAAGCCAAGACAGATAATTACTGTGCTGTCCCTGTGTGTACTGGTTTGTTTGGGCG
Organism: Fusarium tjaetaba; assembly: GCF_013396195.1. NCBI lineage: Eukaryota > Fungi > Ascomycota > Sordariomycetes > Hypocreales > Nectriaceae > Fusarium > Fusarium tjaetaba. Next base: position 26,150 of record NW_023501503.1, read on the forward strand.
GACGGACGGACTTGACACTCGGTGCGGGTCCCCGGGCCTCGTGAGATCTGATGTTTGCCGTCCCCTTGTGGAGTCCGGACAAATATGGAGACGGAATTCGATATCGGCGTTCCAAGGACAGGAGACTTGTTGAGTGGTGACTCAGTGAAAATGAGATACGGAGATGAGATGATGAACATTGGTCATGTCACGATGGTCACAGGTGAGTAATGAGTCTCACGCTCTAGACTAAGCCTACATGTTGCACAATTGCACGTTGAAATTGTTCTAGACACGACTCCCTATTTCGGTTGGACGTGGTTTAGCTGTCTCAAGTCACGTCGTTGCCGGCTCTGATTCGTTGTCATATCAGAAACACAATATTTACTTACATTGACAACATAACATGCCATTATGCGCGGATCTTGTCAACAAGGGCGGGGATGGAGGAGGGCAACCAGTTACAAGGGATAACGAGGGGAAAACTGAGACGCTGAAGGGATTGAATCTCATCATCGAGGATGATCTCCTGACTCAACAGATTCGCCCTCCAGATATCGCGTGAGAGTTGCAGCTCTTGTCCAGGGTAGCTACAGTACAGTCGGTCATGGGATTGAATTGAAGCTCCAGCAAATTGTGACCCATAAGCTGGAAGTGAGGTGATGGGTCAGACCCTTCATTCATCATCAAGTGGCTGGACGACAGAGTGACATGTGCAGCGGTAGGAGGGGCCGCCTAATCACAAGTACCATCACCGGATCCCCATCTACTATAAGGCCAAGAATTCGAGACTCCACCAAATATGGTGAGAGAAAAAAGGGTCCTGCTGTGACTGCGGGCAACACACATTTCTTTTCTTTCACCGTTGCCAGGGGCTGTCTCACTGCTGCGTTCCGGAAGCTGCATGAACTGGCCAATTCAGCTCGGGAACAGCAGGGGATCTGTTAAAAGCTCCGTATCGAGCTGCAGCTTGGGTTGCTTCGCCTCGGGACCACAGCCTGCAGTGACACGGGGTTTGGCGACAGCCGGCATAGACTAGACTCTATAGACGTGTTCTGTACGATCCTTGAATACGAAAAGATCTAGTTCACGACCTGTGACAGATGAACTGCCAGTTGTCATTTTCGTCAACAGGTTTCTAATTAGAGATCCATCGTAGCCCTCAGAGCATATCCAATTCCCTCGGATCTGGCCGCCGACCCCTGTAACACAGCCAAGTCCTTCTATCCAGCTCCTTCACAGCAGACCTCTTCGCTGTCCTCCTTACCCTGCAGTCAGGAAATACTAACACGCCATTGGTCGGTTCACCTCGATCCAACCAACCTCACCTCTTGACCGCCTTTCCTCTAATGCTCACATGGCTGCAAACCAACCCTCCATTCGCATTAGATTCGATCTACTATTGCATCTCAATCAACCCACGTTCCCAGCTGCATCAAGCTTAACACGGATACCTCGTCCAGGATCCTAAACCTCCAAGGAAATCACCTCACCAAAAGGCGCCAAGCTAGATAGCGGCCCGCTCTGGAATCCAGGAACAAGGACCTTCTGCTGCCACCGCCGATATTGGTTTTTTTCACGGACGCACGCTCTCTTCCTCACACTTCAAGATCGTAGCAGGGATCCTGAATCGGAATTGGTGTCTGACAGAATTTTCTTGTCTTCTCTTCTTTCTTCCTTTCGGTCTAATTCACCCGTTTCATCTCTCATATTGGACGTGTCAATATTCAGGCTTGACCGCTTTCTTACGAAAAAAATAACTCCTTTTCACGATGACGCTCAACCTCAATGACTTCGACGTTCTAGTATTTGACATTGGTAAGATTAAACTGGCTCCACAGTTGCTGCTGGCGACTGCGTGCGTGTTTTGTTGACTGCGAGGACTGTTTTGGAATGAGTTGTCATTCATTATATTGGCATATGTTTTGTACCTTACTATACACTCGCGCTTTGCTTGGATATCATACACTCAGAATAGCCATAATAACACATGTTACAGAAGGAACCGTTTGTCCCATCTCCTTTGTCAAAGATGTTCTCGTGAGTCGTCCCGTTTTCTTGCTTGTCTCACTTCGCAACCGTTCCGATTTTACTCTCCTTACCCATGTACCACCTCCGTCCGTCCCCCTTACCGCCTCCGGGCCCGGACCTCCGTGTGGATTCCACCAAATTTCGTCCCAGCCTCCTCTTCCGGACGTCCTCCGTCCAGCTGCCGGCGTTTGTACCCAGATCCCGGGTGTCCACGCTGCCGAACCAAGTTCTGCCAAGTTGCGCAAGTCTCGGGCGCGTGCAGCTGAAAATTTCAAGCCGAGCACTTCTTTCCCAGCCCCTTTGCACTCTTCACCGACTTTACCCATTTCGTGATGGCATGCACGATGTCGACAACACTGCAGCCTGCTGACCAAGGTCTGTTCGTTGTCATTAGTTTCCATATGCACTCGAGGCACTTCCCAAAGTGTTGGATCAAGAGTGGGATAGCCCAGAGTTCGCAAAGTACCGCGATGCCTTTCCCGAAGAGTATCGCAACTCGCGCTCTGACTTTGAAGCGCACGTCCGCGACCTCGTGAAGCGTGATGTCAAGATCGCCTATCTCAAGTCGCTCCAGGGTTACCTGTGGCTGCAAGGCTACAAGTCGGGTAACATCGTGGCGCCCCTCTTCCCAGATGTTGAGCCCTTCTTCAACGAGGCCACCCAGGCTGGAAAGAAGATCATCATCTACTCGTCCGGCTCAGTCCCCGCGCAGAAGTTGCTCTTTTCACATACCAACTCCGCCAAATCAGATATGACGCCTCTTATCGCAGACTACTTTGATACCACTAATGCGGGGCCCAAAACCGAGGTTGATAGCTACACGAAGATCATTTCTGAGCACCGGGAGCACAAGGACGTCAACCGATGGCTTTTCCTGAGCGACAATATTAACGAGGTCAAAGCTGCTGTCGGGGCTGGCATGCGCAGTCTGCCCGTTGTTCGTCCTGGTAATGCGCCCTTGCCGCCAGACGAACCTCTGTCCAAGCTCGCCATTACCGAGTTCAAGCACTCAGAGGTCGCTTCTTTGGGAGTATGATAGACGACTGCAGGAAAAGGTCGCTCAGGGTGTGGGGAAATGACAATCGTCGAATAGCGTGGGACCTTTGTGCGGAGATGCAAGAGTGGTAGCTCGCTAGGGAATTCTAGTCCCCTCAAAAACGAAGACCACCGTCCAGCTGATCTTGTCTACTGGTGATCTGGTGTCCCCAAGCTGCATAAGTGTCACCATGCACCTTATCAGTCGTGCGACGTGGTAAGTTGCAGATAGTCGATCCAGACGATACAGCACAGTACGGGCTCTCCAAGAACTGTGTAGATAGGATCCTCTTATCGAGACTTAAACATTCGTACCGTGTCAGCTAGTTAATTGTCGCGTGCTCAAAACTCCATATGTTTTGCCGTGTTGACAGCTTGTTGGGCAGTTCCGCATATGCAGCTCGTCGAGGCCCCACGCGTTGTCGTGTCTCCCCTCATCGTTTCAGTTTGAATGACTCGTCGAAGCTTTGAGCGTCATGACAAAATTGTTCCGTGTCCGTCCTGGATTGACTTCCTTCTTGGTAAAATCCGGCCGCTTCTCGGAGACGGTCCCGATCCTCTTCCAAAGAGTATATGCCAATTTCTGAGTCATCTTGGTCTTGGCGCATGCATAGCCGAGAATCGTCATCAACTCGTCGAAGCGAGTTTCTGTAAAGTATCGTGAGTTGTCAACACAGCTACGAGGTAGAACCACAAAAAGGCAGGGAAAGGGTTCGTCAGAACCAGTTGCTGGTTCAGCTGCAGGTCGAAGAAAGGAGAGAGTCCGAAGAAGCATCTGTCCACGCCCCTCGGCCTCGGGCACGAAGTTGAGCACTAGACTCAGAGAGATGATGTCGAACACCTCAGAATCGTCTTTGGGCAGGGGTCGCTCCATAAAATCTTGCTTTGTGATGCCTGGCTCCTGGCTGTTGAGATCGATATGCTTCATAGTAAAGATCCCGCTTGTCGAGCATGCGTTACGAGTACTCAATGCCCCAACCTCCAGCATATGAAACGGCTGAGCGCGCTTCTTGAGCTCTGCCACAGGGAGCCATTCCAGAAGTATTCTTGACGTGTCGCCTCCTCTATCGAGACTCTGACCTTGCAAACTGGCCTTCTGATAGTGGTCAAGACCACCCAGCTTGGCAATCTCTGAGGCGATGCGGGTTTCGGTGACCGTGTCGCCCTTGGCTGCAGCTTGCCGACGTTGTTTCTCCAGTTGGTGATGAGTGTTGATGAGACTCCTGCTGGCTTTCCTAGACATTGACCGTGAGGACTTGGCAGTTGGCGGGCGGCCACTCGAAAGGCTCTTCAGCCTTGTTTGCTTCTTGGAAACCATTTTATGAGTGCAATAAGAATGGCCCTTGTGTGTTGACCTCTTGACCCCTTAATGCATCGAAATCTGAAATGATTTTCATGTTAGTCTCGGTAAAGAGAAGGGCGATATTGAAACTCACCGATTCTCAAATAGTGCAACTCCTCAGGGGAGACCCAGCAGATTACAACGAGCTATAAGGCTTGGAAGAGCATTTTGATTCCTATTAATCGATCGAACTGCCTAAAAATTCCGCGTAATTGAGTGCAACATTCATTCTCTCGATGACTTTTTGCAATTGGCTTACCTAAGGCATATAGATTGATCTAAGCCTCAACCAATCACATCATGTAGAGGAATGGGGCCACATCTGCCCTAATTTCGAAAAATCACAAAAATAAATAGATTTTATTTCAGCGAACCTGTTTGTGAACCTTTGACCACTCCGACGACAACCAGCACACCCGACATTCTTGTGCCCTCGACAACACCGACGCAATGGCCGCCAACAAGAAAGGTACGACATGATATGAAACAACAAAGAGGGAAGAGAAGAAAGGGAAAAAGAAGAAAACTGGACGGGCGAGAGCGAAATTGAGCAAGAATTTGAACGACGATGTTATGGCGACTCTCGAGAGATCAAATCACTGTATCGCCTCGATGCAACTACATCAATTGCAACAACTGCTATGACCGATCGGCTTTGCTTCGACGTTATTGTCTCTTTCGCTTCGACACTGCCGGCCTTTCGACTCGATCCATCTTCTGATTCTCCTCTTCGGCTCTCACCCTCCGAGTTCATACTCTACTGCATCATGCTACAGCAGATTTTGCGAGTTCTGAATAAGAGCGAATGCTGATGCTTTCAATAACAGTTCAGCCTAAGGGCAAGGGTAACAAGAAGGCCCAGGATGCCGCCAAGGCCGCTCTCAAGGGCGTAAGTTAGAAACATTTTACCGCAGTCAACCGTCCTAATATGCTAACCCAATGTCAATAGTCCAACTCCCACAAGAAGGTCAAGGCCCGCTTCAGCACCTCCTTCCACCGCCCCAAGACCCTGATCACCTCGCGAGCCCCCAAGTACCCTCGCCGATCTATCCCTCACCAGCCTCGTCTGGATGAGCACAAGGTTAGTCTCACCTGGAGTGAGATATGTTGGGGAAACGATTGTATTAACCACACTCTAGATCATTGTCCACCCTCTCAACACTGAGAGCGCCATGAAGAAGATGGAGGAGAATAACACCCTCGTCTTCATTGTCGACATCAAGAGCAACAAGTCAGTATATCCAAGAACAATATCAGAGTAAAATCTAACCTCAATACAGGGCCCAGATCAAGCTTGCTCTCAAGAAGCTCTACGACATTGACTGTGTCAAGGTCAACACCCTTATCCGCCCTGACGGTACCAAGAAGGCCTACGCCCGCCTGACCCCTGATGTCGATGCTCTCGACATTGCTGCCAACAAGCTCTCTCTCGTCTAAAAATACCACCGGGCTTGTGGGTTTCTGGCTTCTCTGGCGTGTCTTTGGGTTGGTTTTTGGCCTGCTGAAAATGCAAGGCATGGGCATCGGAATAGGCGTAAAAAGAACTTCTCGTTGAGAGTGCAAATGATCATGAATTCAATACCACCCGGGACACGGCTCCGCTTAGTCGTCCAAGATGCTGGCTTGATATGATTTGAGTGATAATACGTGAATGTGATTTGTAGTTAGGAGCCATAAGTTTCCTTTGCGTTGTCTGTTTCCAACCACTTTTGGGGAATAGTTCGTGGAAATTACGGCGACATCTAAACATGAACAATAGGCCAGTCAAGTCAAGACAAGGCATAGCCATTTTAGATGAACCTTTCCCAAACAATCATGGTTGAGATATGTTTTTTTCTAAACCGTTCGTGATGTACATAGCCCAATGGCCAGTCTCTTTGACCAACAGAGGCCCAGTCGTCCGTCGTGGCCACAACCTGAATTTTCCACTTTGACCACGGCCCGTCTATTCATACAAAAAATCTCGTAAGACATAGTTGAAATAACATTATTTCCATACTGAAATCAGCTTCTTAGTTGCGCATGCCGTTGAGGTGCTTCATCGTAAGGTAGTTGACGTCAAGAAATCGCTCGACACAGTTGGCAAGACATGTCTCCTCGGACTTGTCGAGCTTGGGGTTCTTTATGTTGCCAGGAACACACTTGGTCCAGCACATTTGGGTCAAGCTGTGTGTTTCTAGAGACATTTCGTCAGCAATCCTGTATTGTATTGCGTCTTCCTCGGTGTTGTACGTACGGGCTTGGATCTGGGAGCGCTGCTGCTCATTGGCGAGGAACTGGCGAAGCTCGAGGCGATCCTTGTCGTTGAGCTTCTCGAGATCGGCGTTATCGATGGACAATTGTTGAGCGCTCATTTTGGCGGTTGTGGAGAGGTTGGTCGTGATTGGCGTGGGGTTGAAGTTGGTTTGTTGTAGTGTAGATTCTGCTCACAAGTTCAAGATTTTTGATGATGCGCAACTGTCTAATCAGCTGACCAATAATGGGCCACGGATAGGTTCGCAGTCCCACTCTCAACTTTCACCAAGAGAAACAAGCTGGTTTGATTTGTATGACAGTTACTGCCTGTCGTGTAAATTACTCAAAGAATGAGTTATAATCCGATGCATTACAATTACTAGGTATACTGAGAGTCCTTTCACCACCACATACAGTTCAAGACAGACGATCCAGCGCCATGAAGCTCTCTATAACAGTATCTAATGTATAAATACCAACAAGTAGTCATAATACCGCTCTAAAACAATTCTCACAGAATAACTCTAGCCAGAATATGCCACCGAGTAACACCCTTCTATACTGGAAAAGAAACAATGGTAACGACCGACAGGGTTCTCAGAACCAACATGCGCATCTAACATCCACATGCATCGCTTTCGCTAGATGTAACGCTTCCAACGGGCCAAGGCCATGAAAATGATGCACAGGAAAACCATGAAACTAATGATACTGAAGAAAGGAGCCAAGTTGTTTGCAGCAACGGTTGCGAACGGAACTGGCACGTTCATTCCAAACACACCACTGACCAAGTTAAGGGGGACCAGGATCGAGGCCAAGAAAGTGATTTTGCTCAGAACCTCGTTGGTGTGCGTTCCTTGCGCGATGCTGTTGATGGAAACCGTAGCAAGATAATTGCTGTGTGCGCGAGACAGAATCTTTTCGAAGTGTCCCAAGTTGGTGGCCATGGTCACAACGTGATCCTGGATGTCACCAAGATACATGCCGATGTCCATCCTTGGCGTGACCTTGTAGTTCTCATTGCATCGCTTCGTGAAACCACGGAGAACATCTGCTTTGCCACCGAGGAGGCGAAGCAGAGCCAGACAATTCTTGCGAACCCGGCCAATGCGACGAAGGAATGAGTTAGAATCATCCTCACGCATGACGAACACTTCATCTTCAATAGCATCCGCTTCAAGCTCAATCTGGCGAATGACAGGTCCGAAGGAATCAACAATGTCGTCACTGTGAACAATTAGTATGTCTCTACAAGTCGTGTTCACAGATAAACTTACATCAAAGCATAGCAGATCCAGTCGCTGCTGAGAGAGACATAATCCTTGAGAGCAGTGATTCGCTTACGAACTTGGGCCGCGTGCGAGTTGGGCTCAAAGCTGAAGCTCAGTGTGCCCTCGCGGAACACGATGACATAGGTGTTGAAGGGCTCATACTCAATGCCATCAGGCTCCTGAACAACTGAAAAGGAACGAAAACAGGCAAAGTAGTACGACGGGAAGAGTTCAATCTTCTCGCGAGCTTCCTGAGTGATGATATCCTCAATTGTCAGGGGATGGATTCCAAAAGCTTTGCAGATGCTCTGAACCTCCTCCTTGGAAGCCGCATTGACGTTGAGCCACCAGACACCATCTTCGTCTTCATCAGGAAGCTCGAAAAGTCCTCGAAGATCTTCTCCTGGGAGAACCAGATCACCAAAATCGGCTGCGTGGATAGTTGACTCCCATGCCGAAGAGAAGAAACTGAACCGGTTAGGGTCGACAGGCGCAGGCTGCTTTTCAGCAATTGACCCCTCGGCATGAGTCTGCACTGTCTGGTTCGTCTTCTCACGGGTCATTGAGTCATCCGAGACCGGTTCCAGGATATCACCATCAACAGTGACCATCCGCTGAAGGCGGGATTCATTCTGCTGAGTTCGCATATCCTCAAAGCTCTGCTTCTCGGCAGCGGCAGCGTTGCGCTCTGCCGCTCGCTCTGCGGCGCGTTCAGCTGCCTGCTCATTGATGAAGTTCTCAAGGTAGTCAAAGTCAATATACAGGTGGTCCTTGTGATAGCTCTCCTTGACAGGGAAGCAGACATCCTCCTCTGCAGTTGTGTTGGTTGAGAGGCTAGCAGCATCATTGTCGATGGTGCGAGGCTTGCTTCGGTAGCTGCGCTTGCTTGAGATAGACATGGCTCGACTAGCTACATCTTCGATATCAGGCTTGTTGGGTTCCGAGAACGACATGTCCCGCTCTCGACGGCGAGCCTGGGCGAACGCCTTGACCGAGTTAGGTGGCGAGACAGATCGATCCGTGGAATCCACAGTAGGTCGGCGACTGCGACGAGCAGTGGGTGAAAAGTCACCTACTTCCTCATCGATGATGGCCTCCTCGAAATCGCGAACTACAATCGCAGGAGGGGCGGGGGGCTCAGGTTCGAGCTGCCGGGCACCATACAGACTGTCGAATGTGCCACGGCGAGGGCGCTCAACTCGAGTTGAACCCGACTGGTGGCGGTGATCATCGAGCTCCGGGACGGGAGTATCGTACCCAGACTGGGCAGCGGATTCTTCGTGGTCTGACATTTTGGTGTTCAGCTAGGTTTGTAGCTTGATATTGACTATATTGGCTTTAACGATGGCCGTGTAGAATAGATGGATATGTCTCGAGGAGGGCGGAAGGTGTATTACGGACTCGGTATTAGAATCCCATAGCTTGTTGTTGTTCCAATCAGGGTCGTCTGATATAGGCGTTTATAGACGTCGCACCCGGCGCGGCATGGGCGCGCCGAGTTGGTGTTTGTTCAAAACTGAGCTCTGCTCGGCGGTTGTCGCCAATGGCTGCTGGTTGTTAAGAGTAGATATGTACTGGCTCAAGACGAATAACGGGTAATGCGATCTAAAGACCAGTTACGGGGGCTTCTTGTTTACCCCGCTGTAGACCCAGAAGCTGGGACCGAAGAGCGAAGGGAGGGAAACGTTTGAGAAGGCGAGTTGAGCCAACTTGAAAACTGTTATGGGATAATGGCGAGACGCCGATACTGGATGATGGCGTAGATGAAGCGGCTGCTCGGGGATGCCAACAGGATTGAAGGCAATTGAAATATATGAGAAGCCGGCTAAGATTCGATAGAGGAGGCTTCGCGATAAAGTACTCGGTTGGCGCAAGTGGATTTCGATCTCAGGAGTTGAATCAGGCTGATTTATTTGTAGTAACCAGAATTTGTTTTGGGCCTTGGCAGGGAATAAAGGCAGGGTGACGATGCTAGGGCCTATCGTCTGAGGGAACTAAGGTCAAGGGCCAATTTCGATACTGGCACGGTTAGCCAGACGAGAAATTTTCTCGTTGCTGGACAGAACAAAGACCCGGTTAATAGTGCACGGCCAAAACAAACATGAGTGAATAAGAAAACAAGTAATGTTGGGTACAAAAGGAGGTCTTAGTGTCGAGAGCGACGATGTCAGGGTGAAGTTGGGTTAAAGAGGAGTTTGAGGAACTTAATATACTATAAGTGGGAACCGAAGGGCTAGGAAGAAAAAAATTGTCTTTTGGTGGTATCAAGTGTCGGGTACCGAATCGCCGTGTGCTATCAGAAGCAAAAAATAGGTCATCCAGGATGACTCGTTGGTTCTTACAGGCCAGACAAGACGGGGAGAGGCCGCCACTTTTCCTCTCTTGGGACACTTGCTTCTGCAGAATGAGCTTGGCCTGGACCATCGGTGTCCGTGTCCGTGTTAGATATCAGGCTTGTCCTTGGTCAGGCCTAGTTTAGAACCTAGGAACTCCCTGTTGTGCCTGTCCGGCTTTGAGAGCCGATTCGCCACTGTCAGGTGGTGTAGGGTAAGTTATCAGGAACCTCGATCATCTCAGCTGATTGACCAGCAGAATGACTGATTCCCCAGAGCACCACTGCGTTAATCCCAGCAAATAACTTCAAACGCTGTCCTTTTGGCAGAGGAGCAAGTGCACCTGGAGAATCAGATCACTGTTTGATCATCAGGATATTACTCACACTTATTCATGGTTACGGCATCTTGGTCCTCATTCGCTTAGACATCGAATCTTCTCCAGCCCGCAAAAGCTTGTTTACCGAAAGCGGACTAGTCCATGAGCCTTCTAACAGCCAGGTGTCGAGACCAATTCCGAACTTGACACTATTGGCGATCGCATTCACATTCGATCTCAATCCGACGGAACAACATCTCCAGACACAGTACAAACACACGACGAATACTCCCATCCGACCATCGTCCATTATGGCTGAACAAGCCCTTGATCAGATCCGAGACCTCGTCGATGGCCAAATTGTACATGATCCCGCCCGTCGATTTACCTGATCAACAGCTGACTGAAGCTCCACTGTAGGACTTTGAAGGACAGAAGCTGGCCGAGCTCCTTGCTACAGTTCTCCTTGTCATTTCTGGCGTACGTCTTCTTCCCCTCCAAGTCATTCCTGATAACTCGCTGGGCTGTTTCGCTGATGATTATAACTAGCTGATCTCCTTCGTTGTCGGCTACATCCTCCAAGATATCAAGCTCGCGGTCTACCTAGGTCTAGGAGGCACGGCGTTAACCTTCCTCGTCGTGGTGCCGGCCTGGCCCTTTTACAACAAACATCCAGTCAAGTGGCTCCCAGCGGGGTACGCATACGATCTTGCAAGCAAAGGAAATCAATAGATTGTGTACGGTGTACTGGGCCTCCCTGTGTCATGACCTCTGCAGCCCCTCGAGGCTGATTATGACACCCAAATAATACTGTTTCCTTGCAGATGTCTTGTTCTTTTCTTCATAATCCATCACATTCGGACATCGACTGCATTCTCTTTATCGGCCGTACTTCTGGAACTCCCAGTCCCTATTGTCCAATGGGCAAACAGATCGGGCCTTGAGCCATCTCGAAATGCAGTGAAAGTGGAACGCATGCTGTCTCTGTTAGCCGAATGACACGAAAAGAAAGGGTGCGCAGCAGTCTTACGTTGCATATTCCCCAGGCCACGGTGCATTCTTCGCTTGTAGCGGATGCTTGGTTTGCCTGGCATTCGATGCCTGATGATTTGTGAGCACTCTGTGATATACATCCAATAAGAATCCGAGTAAACATACATAGATCCATGATATGGTTTCGGCAGATAGCACAGTTGTCAACAACGATGTCCCATGCCCAGAGAGCGACCGCATTCCACTGTTCGTCTTCGGTCAGCATGACTCTGGGAGGCTCACAACTGGCAAGTCAGTACAGTACCTTCTTGACCTCGAATTTCTTCTTTCCCTCGACACTCTTGCTGCCGGAGGCCTCGCCCTTCTTAGCGACGGGCGCATCGCTCATCTCAACGTCGGCCATGTTTCGCACTCGGCTGGTCAACCCGGAAGACCACGCTAGGGTTGGTTTCGTTGACGGATATCAAGGTACACTGGTTTGCTAGAAGCAGTCAGAATTATCCATATGCCGTTAATCTTCAAGGACGGGAAATGGGACATGTCCCGCGCGGTTTCGGGTTGAAGATAAGGAGACGTACGGATATTGGTTGCTCAATAGATCAATATCTCTAGAGTTGTGAATGCTTGTAATTGTCAGCAATATGAAGAGGATAAACAAAAACCTCGGGCACGATTTTCTTTTGAAAGAAAATGTACCTTGATGGTGCAGCCGCGAGCAAGGCGAGGGTACTCACAGTGAATTTGGTTCCTAGCAAGTGATGATGCGGCTCTGAACGTCTGCTCTAAAGGCTTCGGATGCTGCAGAGCTCCTCTAGGTAGGCGGGCAGGCAGCTGGAGGAGTTCAAGCCTTAGGTCACACCTAATTCAGGCTGCGTCCGGCGGGAGAGTGGCGGGGCGGGGTTGATCACAGAGGTCCTATCGCTTATCAGTCGTGATGGACTTCCATTCGCTAGAAACGAAACATAAGCCTTACGCACATGATATACTTTTGTTTAAATGCTCTAGTTTTGTATCTTTTAGTTTAAGTTTTGAAAGTATTTTGAAACATCTGACTCAATTGGAGTATATGAGTCAAATGAGTCAAATAATAAGGTTCTCTTGCTCAAAAGCAAGGCTGTGAGATGCGACATCCGCTTCAGGCGCTGAAGCTAAACGCTGGCCTGACCCACTCTTTGTGCTGGCAACGCCTAGAATCCGCCCGCGTCATTGCTTGGACCGGGCACACCCAAGGTATGCTTTGCGCTTAACTTAACGTGAGAGGACTGACCTGACTGACTCTTATTAACCCAGACGCTTCCGCCCTTCACTTCTTTTGTTGTTCCCCCTCATTACTTGATCTTGAATCATCCACATCACACTTTCTCCTACAGTACAGCCATGGTCAGATTAGTCGACTCTCTCTTCACCAGAATAATAACTGCTTTATGCTCAATCGTAACACCTGCCTCGATTTTATATTCTCTTTCATACACCCCACCACCATCTTAATCCGGCCCGATCTTTCTTTTGGAGTCCTCTTTGGTCCTGTCGCATAGCCAGATACCAACGAACGCCTCAATCAATTAATCAACCAGCTAGCCAGCTGCACATCAAACAACTACGGGACATCGCATATTCGACTCGACTGTTGTCTAGTCTCAGCCTTAGCCTCAGCCGACTCTCATCCTGTGTCTTCCCCTGTGTTTGATCGATTCAACCTGTTACCACAGACGAAATGAGTGAGACCCCATCTCAGCCTACAACCACTCCCGCCCGCCGTCGTAACGGTCGCGGCAATGGCCGTCCTGCTGCTCAGAAGGCTTATGCCTCGGAGAATGACGTCGCCTCAATTGATCCTGCACGTTACGATCGCGCTCCACGAACTCCTCAGAAGGGAGCTGGTACCGATTCTCCTCATGCGCAGCTGAGCCATACCAATTCGAAACAGCGACCTAGGAATGCAAACAATAATAACAATAACATGAGCAACAAACACCGCGGGAAGAATGGTCCTCACTCACCTGAGTCTGCTCGGCCTGGTCGTCACACTCCACCTCATCCATCTTCATCTATGAAGTCGGTCTCTGCCTTTGCCGGAGCCACTTTCCATGCATCTCCTGCGCCATCTGCCTTGCCTCTCCCTAGTTTTGTCTCTCGTTCGGTAACCGAGTCGCCTAGCGTCAGCAAGACATCTCGAGACATCCTACAGGAACCCTCGCCACCTACCGATACCGAAGCGCCCACTCCTTTGCGCCAGAGTGCATCAGGTGTCCAGGAATCTCCGCTTGATTTCATGTTTCGTGCCCACCGTCAAGAGAAGGAACGTCAACGCAGCGAAAGCACTAGCAGCTTCCGCCCTTCAGGCCTCGTCACTCAATCACCCTCTGCCCAGTCTCCCTTTGGGCACAGTAGCATCCCAAAGCCTGCAACTCTCCCTCAGACAGCCCGCACCCAAACACGCTTCCAGTCTGGTGGTATCGACAGTGTTGAACTGGACGGGACTCCAGGTCGTCCCATGGGCCCGGCGTTTTCGACACCTTATCAAGAGCGCATCAAGGCTGCTCGCTCTAACTCTGCTCGGTCTCCTGCTGATCTATCCGCCACCCAGCCGAAACCCAACGCTGTACCTGAAGATCCTACTGAGGCCCTAAAGAAATTCCTATTTATCGGAAACGGAACAAATGTCTCTCAATCTGCCCCTACTGGATTTGCACCTGCACCTGCACCCGCACCCCCTGCTCAACACTACAACTATGCCAGGAGTGGTCCTAGTGTCCCAGCTCCTTGCGATGGCCGCTCAAACAACCTCCAAGCTATGGAAAACGATCTTCGGCGTATTCTCAAGCTGGACTTGAGCACTGGATCGCCAGGAGCGGACCAGCGTTTGTTCTCATAAGAATTGGTGTCATGGAGTCATCATTCGTTTGGCGTTTTTACTGCAACTCTTCTGCATAGCTTTTTAACTGCCATCAATTCCCAGGCGGCATCAACGGAACGTGATATTTGGCGGGACGGTTTTCATTGTCTAGGGGTTAAGGTATAGCGGCATTGTGTCTAAGTTCTGGCGTTATCAGAGAGAGGATTGAAGATATATTGAACGGACGAATGGTCTGACAACAGATGATGGGGTCATAACTTGACTTATACAGTCGAATCAAACAGAGGCACCTCTGATCTAGAGACAGATTGATCTCGCCGTATCTATGGCGCCTGTATCAAAATGGAACAGCCTTGATCGCATGGGGTTTGGCGAAGGAGAAGAGAGAATTCCCTCCTGTTTCTTTGGAACGTATATCATACGCGAGATTAGACTTAAATACAAATTTGACCGTTGATTCAACTTTGTTGATTCAGCGCATCAATTGATTCTTGACGTTGGAAGAGTGGATGACTTGGGCATATCCAAGGAATACGTAAATGCAACACCCTCAAGGAACTGAAACAGATCGAAGTAGTGAGGCCAAGCTCTCATACATAGATACTATTTCCTGTGTCTAGCTGTTCCTAGATCCATCGCCTGGCACATTTGCGTGGAACATATCCCCTAACTAGGTACTTAGTAGCGCCAACACATTAATAGGATGAACTGAATGCCTTCAAAGTCTGGGGTGCGGCTTGCTTCGGGGTAGCGGTCATTCCAAAGATCCGCTCCTGCCCCGCCATTCATCCCACGCTTGCATGCTTGCCCGCACTCATGGAGGAAGGTGCCAGGGTGGGTACATACTTGATTGACACCAATGGAACACCTCACTCAGGCTTCCTGCTCTCGTGACGAGAAACTCATCAACCTTTGATTTCATAGCTCGATTCTCTGCAACTGAGAATAGCTTCATCAGTGCCGTTTCTTCTTCTTCGTGGGTGGTTGTGTTCGCGGCATTTTCTCCCTGTGCAGCATCAATTCAACTTGTACTATCAAGGTAAGTGAGCCAACAAACCAACAAAAGATCGTCCAAAGCATGCAACTTATCTGGGTCATGACTCCATCCCCAAGCCCCTCATTAGCTGTCCTTCTCGTAATTACGCTTCCCCATGATACTCAAATCTCACTTTTGTGTGAATACTTTCAGTCTCTGCTGAAATGTCCTTCTGAGTTCTCAGATTGTTCTCATCATATCTCACCAGCCACGCTTCAAGAATCAAGATATCTCTTGCCACTGACCCTGTACTGACTCTTATCTGCGAAGACCTTGAGACCTGAGCTCCCAGTTCGCTCTATTGCTTATCTCCAAGCCTTGAGTGTATTTATCCCCGTTCGAGGTGTCTTGTTGCCTGCGTCTGATTGTCAATGCTTTTTCAGACTGCGACTTCACTCCTCCGTTCAGCTCCACGACGATTAGCCGCAGCTTCACGCCTATCCTCTCGCCGTTGGGCCTCATCTGAAAATATGACCAAGCTCGACACTACCTCCAGGCTCAATCGCCTGAGAGGCTTGATGAAGGAGCGCAATGTTCAGATTTACAGTGAGACTTCATGATCTACACATGCTATTCACTGCTGCAGTACTAACAATGGCTTCTAGTTGTCCCTTCTGAGGATAGCCACTCGTCTGAATATATCGCAGATTGTGATGCCAGACGTGCTTATATCTCTGGGTTCACTGGTTCTGCTGGATGTGCTGTTGTTACACTCGAGTCTGCTGCTCTTGCTACTGACGGCCGTTACTTCAACCAGGCCACATCTCAACTCGATAGCAACTGGACACTTCTGAAACAAGGCCTCCAAGACGTTCCTACGTGGCAAGACTGGTCTGCAGAGCAGTCTTCTGGTGGAAAGAATGTTGGCGTTGACCCAACACTCATCTCCGGTTCAACTGCTAAGAACCTTGCTGAGAAAATCCGAAAGAATGGCGGAGCTGAGCTTGTACCTGTTGATGGAAATCTTGTTGATCTGGTATGGGGAGATGAGCGTCCTTCTCGTCCCTCGGAACAAGTAATCATTCAGCCTGACGAGCTTGCAGGAGAGTCTGTCCTGAACAAGCTCACCAAGGTCCGCCAGGAGCTGGAAAAGAAGCACTCCCCTGGCTTTTTAGTGTCCATGCTGGATGAGATCGCCTGGCTGTTCAATTTGCGCGGTAACGACATCCCTTACAACCCCGTTTTCTTCGCGTATGCTACTGTCACCCCTGATGCTGCTAAGCTGTACATCGACGAAGCCAAGCTGGACGACAAGTGCCGCTCGCACCTCACCTCGAACAAAGTCGACATCAAGCCATACGAAGCTATCTTCGACGACGCCCAGGTACTGCACGCCGCTCATGCTGCAAAGAGCAAGTCTGGCGACAAGGTTCCTACTGGCAACTTCCTCATTTCCAACAAAGGCTCATGGGCACTTAAGCGTGCTCTGGGAGGAGACTCTTCGGTCGATGAAATCAGGAGTCTAATTGGCGATGCCAAGGCCATTAAGACTGAGGCAGAATTAAAGGGTATGAGGGATTGTCATGTGAGAGATGGCGCTGCACTCATACAGTATTTTGCCTGGCTTGAGGATCAGCTTGTAAACAAGAAGGCCACGCTTGATGAAGTGCAAGCGGCCGACAAACTTGAAGAGCTTCGAAAAGTAAAGAAGGACTTTGTTGGACTCTCATTCCCCACCATCTCCTCTACCGGCGCAAAGTAAGTTCGATTCACAGCGACACGAGAGATATTCATGATACTTGACCATTGAGCGTTGTAAATTGCCACTAACCATTGGATACAGCGCTGCAATCATTCACTACGGCCCTGAGCGTGGCAACTGTGCCACCATTGACCCTGAAGCTATCTACCTTTGCGATTCAGGAGCACAATACCGCGATGGTACCACGGACACCACTCGTACCTTGCACTTTGGAAAGCCTACAGAAGCAGAGAGGGAGGCGTACACTTTAGTTTTGAAAGGCCACATCTCTTTGGATCAAGCCATTTTCCCCAAGGGAACCACAGGCTTCGCACTCGATAGTCTGGCAAGACAACATCTTTGGGTACGTTATTAGTGGCAACTCGTAAAGTGTGAACTCTAATAAGACTAGAAAAATGGGTTGGACTACAGACATGGTACCGGACACGGAGTTGGTTCATTCCTGAATGTCCATGAAGGACCCATTGGTATCGGCACACGTGTCCAGTATGCTGAAGTAGCACTGGCTCCAGGAAACGTGCTTTCAAACGAGCCCGGCTATTACGAAGATGGCAAGTACGGCATCCGAATAGAAAACATGGTCCTCGTCAAGGAAGTCAAAACCAAGCACTCCTTTGGTGACAAGCCGTTCTTGGGCTTCGAGTACGTGACGCTTGTGCCGTACTGCCGGAACCTGATCGACACAACGCTACTCACGTCTGAAGAGAAGGAGTGGCTCAACACTTACAACGCAAAGGTTCTGGAGAAGACGCAAGAATATTTCGAGGGAGACGACGTGACATTGGCCTGGCTCAAGAGGGAGACCCAGCACGTTGAGTGAAGTAACGGAAAGGGCCTGAGCAATACTATAGACGTACGAAGGTAGCTAGGATGAATGTTACAAGAAACGACGCAGTGAACAGTGGCCTTTCCTTGCTCTTGTTCCATACCGAGCTGTTCTTCAAGACCTTCTCGATGCCAAGAGTCCGAGGAATATCCAAACCCCAGCGAGATGCAACCTTTATATGTGAGCCGGCGTTGGGAGAGCCTATTGGTAGAAGGTGACTTACATGGATGGAAAAGGCAATTAATCCAGTGAGAAGTGCAAGGGTGCGGGAAAAGAGTGCTACTACAACGCCGATTCCAAATCCTTGAGACAGACCGTGAGCTTAGATTTATATGACACAAGGTAAGGATGACCAACCAGCAACACTTCCACTAGAAAGCTGACGAACCGTATCAGGCGAAACATCGAGAGGACGTCGGCGTGAAGGAGGTCCTGTAGCAAGTGTCGGGGCATCACAACGAATGACGGGTCGAGTTGCAATGAAAGCTCCTACGCAAGTCGCGGGGGCAATGCCTCGGCTCATGGCCCGGAAGGCTACTCGAGAGTTGAAGGCTCGATACATGTTCATGGGAATAGCTCGTTTTGAGAATGATAGAGCCAATTGGTGATATGTAATTGGGAAAGGAAAGTTTTGAGTGTAGGTCGAGAGCTAGAGGGAGCTCGAATCTTCTGAATTGCTTATTACGTCAGTGACAGTCTAACAGTCATGAGCTCTCAGCCAATGACTGCTCAGCGTGGGGAGAACAAAGAATATCCAGCTCCCTTGAACATGACACAAAGAGTTAGTTGGTGGTACCTCGGTAACAAATTTGAGCATGACAATTGATTGACCGCAAATATTACATTTACAGAAAAGGGCTCTTTCTGCCAGCTTCGGGTGTCGAAGCCAAAGAAACCCTCAAAGTGGTAAGTAGGAAGAAAGCAAAGTAAATCAGCCAACCCACAAGGCCAGCAGGTATATCTCGAAGCGCCCCGACGCCGCCCATAATCCCAAAACCAAAGTCTCGTGAGTAACCATCCAGATCCTTGACTCTTTTTTGATTTGTTTTTCACATGTTGTTTCCGAAAATCCCTTCTCTAACCCAGTCCACCCCAGATACCGCGTATCCTCCTTGCTAGTTGAATATCCTTTTGCATGATTGTGACACGCTTGGCGTGAATTGCGCATAGATTGGTATCTTCGAACAGATGCACCATATAAGCTTCAGCAGCTTCTTGCAGTGCCATGATGGCTTGACTCTGCCAGCGCAAGCCTTCGTCTCGTGGGCGCATCGTCAAAGCGATTTCTCGAACCTGTTGACCTAGTGTTAGTTTCCAATTAAGTTAGATATGAGGCGTCGAGTAACTGACAAGGCGCGCGAATGGGAGCTTTCGGAGGAGCAGTTTCGTGCCACTTTGATAATGTCGAATTTCGCGAAGAGCGACTGTGCCGGGACGGTATCGACGTTTTGCGCGAACGGGAACAGGATCGCCAGCTAGTGACATTGTAAGTAAAAAAGCTAATAGGACAAGTCTGGGTCTCTGGAAATTCGTACCTTGGACGTCACTCGGCCGCGACTTGCCCGCGCCGGAAGCTTTAGATTTCCTGGGAGGCATTGAAAGGAGCGTGAAGAAAGAACAAAGAGTTTTACAGCAAAGACAGTAACATGCGGAAAATGAGTGAAGCAAATGCCTTGCACAAAACGCTCGAGTTCGATCAATGCAATTCTCGTTAAAAGGAGGTTGTAGGAGAGAAGCGAGAGTGAGTGTTGGTGGTGGAATCGCAAGGTGGGAAGGACCACCGCGATTATGGGGAGCGTGCCCGTGTGAGCGAGCAAGCGCGCCTTCCCCCAGCCCCGCGATTTTATTTAATTGATTTCCAGCCACTTTGTCGCGAACCTGATTGATGCACGGCCACACATCCGCACCGCCACATTCTACAGAAACATGAGCTGGCCAAGCGAGGTACGTATTCCCGGACGGAATGGTGGGGGTCCTGAACACACCTTAGGTACCTAAGGTAGTTACCTGTACCCGTCAGTCTCTCAACGTGGCTCGTCCTATTCCGTCATCTTCCAGTTCAACAACAAAACTTTCCATGCTTAGACTTTCACAGCAGAGTCGTTGGTGCTGACTGATACTAAACTCAATCTCTACTCCTTCCGTTCTATGAAATAGATCCATTACTCGTCTACCTAGACTACTTGTTCATATAGAGCCAAACTCCGATCATCGCTCGCTTGGCTGTTCCCGCTCAGCTACAGCATCACCGAAGGAAGATATTCCAATCAGCATATCATGGATCAGGTCATGGATGGAGGCCGGCTACCTCTTGAACAATGGTTCTGGGAGATGCCAACATGCACTCGTTGGTGGACAACCGCTACCATTCTGACTAGTGCCCTGGTACAATGTCAGATGGTCACTCCTTTCCAACTATTCTACAGCTTTCGCGCGGTATTCGTGAAATCACAGGTTCGTATTCTTCCTAGCAATTTGTTTGTATGACAGACATTTGAGATGCGAACGCTTACTGACGTTGCATCTCCTACAGTACTGGCGACTCTTGACGACGTTTCTCTACTTTGGCCCCTTCTCGCTCGATCTACTGTTCCACGTCTACTTCCTTCAGCGTTATGCGCGCCTGCTAGAGGAGTCATCCGGTCGATCGCCTGCTCATTTCTCGTGGTTACTACTTTATTCAATGGCCTCCTTGATCGCTCTGTCGCCCCTTGTTTCCATGCCATTCCTCGGCCATCCGCTCTCCTCTACGCTGGTCTACATATGGTCCCGGCGTAACCCAGAGACTAGACTGAGCTTCCTCGGCTTGCTTGTGTTCACCGCGCCTTATTTGCCCTGGGTTTTGATGGGTTTCAGCCTTGTACTGCACGGCACTATCCCTAAGGATGAAATCATGGGTGTCGTTATTGGACATGTTTGGTATTTCTTTTCTGACGTTTACCCGCCCCTGCACAACGGCTCGCGCCCCCTTGACCCTCCTAACTGGTGGAGGCGTCTGTTTGAGGCGCGACCTCGAGTTGATGCGGATGATAGTACAAACGACATTATGGTTGCTGGGGCTCGAGAAGCTGCGCCCCGAGAGCTTTAAAGGGCCAAGGGCAGAGAAGACATTCGTTTCAGCAAGAAATGATAGAGCTATTACGCTCAATATTTGCTATGGATTGGCGTTCAGGATTGGTATGTTTTGGAAGCATGGCACCGGACAGATGTATTGCCGATAGCGTTGACTTACTATGGCGTTGTCAGATTGGAATGAACAATAGCCTTTGAGCGTCTGGTAAAACTGGTGGTCGGTCATTTGTGGTTTACATGAGTAGGTTGGCATCATGATGCTGTCTCATGATATGAGAGTAAATTTGTATCAGTGCAAGAAAGCGCTAGTACCGTTCGTCCACTGTAGTTCGGGTGGACACCAAATAAGACACAAGTCCAACATACCTTAGCCTCTGGATTGTATACGAGCTGGTCCATTGAGGGCCTGGCCTATGAAGGCGTGTGTGCTTGTGATGTCAGCGCTGCAGGGACCTTAACCTTTTGCGTTTTGGTGTAGCGCTGATGCGCTGACGTCGCTAGCCTTCGCCGGACATTCCATGGTAGACCCCGCCGCCATGGAACCTTTGGGACACTGTAAAATGTGCTTGGGACCCCGGCAATCTCAAAGCTTCAAAAAGAGCTTCCACCCGCTGACACTTTTGCTTTTGCAATACCTTTACTGTACTTTTGTCTTTACCGAAGAACCTCTATATTCGTCGAACAACTCAACAGCCATGCGAGCTTACTTCTATGATGGCCTTCCCGTGCGTATAACCTCTCTTTGCAGAAGGGTCCAACTAACAAAAAATCACAGGGCGACCAGCGCCTCCCTCACAACTCGGGCATGCCCGTCAGTGTTGACGACCTCATGAACATCGGTGTCTACTACTACCATCTCCCTGAGCTCGAGTCCGTCGACAACCTTGCCAAGGAGCGTGGCTACAAGAACCGCGACGAGATCACTGTCTCTCCCCAAGCCATGGGCGACATCTACGAAACCAAGGTCAAGTCCTTCTTCGCCGAGCACCTGCACGAGGACGAGGAGATTCGATACATCCGTGGTGGCCGTGGATACTTTGACGTCCGAAGCAAGGATGACGACTGGGTGCGCGTGCTGCTCGAGAAGGATGACCTTCTTATCCTACCTCCTGGCATTTACCACCGCTTCACTACTGATGAGAGCAACGTGAGTCAACAGAAGTACTCTACTGCATACCAAAAAGGCTGACGATTACAGTATGTTCACGCCATGAGACTGTTCAAGGAGGACCCCAAGTGGACGCCTCTGAACCGAGGCCCCGATGTCGACAAGAACGAGCACCGACAGGAATACGTGAAGCAGTTCCTGGGTGAGCCCAACCAGTAAGAGGCCCACGTGGGAGTGAAGACAGTATTTGATAGTAGTGGAGGGTGCTAAGTACCAGGAGAACGTCCGAATTACCAGTCCAACTGAAGAACCGTCAAACATGAACATCGTCGCTTGAAGCTGTGACGGAAGAGTATAGGGTTGACGTGATCGGGGAGCTGTTTTACGTCATTTTGCATGGCCTGTCTGTTCTGTTGCAGACCACAAACATACGACTTGTGAGCGGTTTTGTGAGATGTGAACTGAAAACAACTCAGTCGCAAATTGGTGGCAGTCTGAATAAGCAAGTCGATTGTCAATCGTTTACATATGATATTTAGGATCTATTTCTGAGGGGATGAGTTAGCGGGAGTTTGGAGAAATCCGGTTCCATATAGCATAAAATATATCATATTTATTCATCTTTGTTCCAGACTGAAGCTTTTATTTAAGTGCCAGTAAGATCCTACAACACTTGCAGTGCATATCTATTCTATGTGAGGGTCGCAACTTTTTTTACGACTGAGCGCATCATACGGTCAGCAAAGAATACCGCTCATAGCATTGGCTCCAGCGTATTTCATGGATCGTTGCGGGGCGTGTAAGTGGAAGTATCTTGCAGTAGTCAGAGCATGCATGCGGAAAAGACGTAGTTTCTTAAGATCTTGTTAGTTGCTCCTCGACGAATCAAACCTTGAAATGTCTTGAAATCAAGCTTGAGGGCATCTAGAACACTTTCAAGATACTTTGAGCGACCAATCTGGACTAGGCAAGCTTTGGTGCGAAAGCATGAACTGGATATCCAAGCATAACATGCATGGATTCATTCTCGAAGAGCATAATTTACAATCAAGATAAAGATTTGATACTTCTCGTCATGCCTTAATTCTCAGCCAGATTAAGTTCTAGGCGACAAGTTCAGTCAACATGTAGAGGTTGACCATAAAGAATGGAAAGGCATTACGATTACGATGAGCACTGATACGTACAGTTTTGGACCCCGCCGGAGCATAACACGAGACCCTGGAGTTTTATGGTTTACAGCTTTCAAAGTAAACCTTCTCTTCAATTCAGCCAAAAACAACAACAACAAACTTGAATAGCGGGAATCTACAGCTCAATTGGAGATACCAAGACTCAACGCAAACGATGGATACCCGAACCGAAGTCTCAGATGTTACTGAGGCATCATCGAGGCCGCGAATAGCGCAGCTTCCTGCGAGCTGTGATCCTCCACAGCCCAACACCCCAGTGAAGCAGTTAGTCTGGGTGGTATGATTCATCTCCTGCACAGCACAGCGCTCTTTTATTCGTTCGATATGCTCACCGTTGGATGCACATACAGATCTTTGGAGGTACGGGTCAGATGGGGCACTCCCTGGTCAAATGTGCACTTTCACATGGAGATTTGGTAACGTCGGTTGGTCGCGTATTCGAGACAAGTCTTAAAGACATGGAGAATATCCATGAGAACTGTCTCGGCGCCTTGTGCGACGTCCGCGCTCGCGAATCTGTGAATCGTGTCATCGAGCGTACGCTCCAGCGCTTTGGCCGGATCGATATTGTCGTCAATTGCTCTGGCTACGGTGTCATAGGCGCCTGCGAGGACCAGGATGAGCATGACATACGCAACCAGTTCGAGACCAACTTCATGGGCACGCTTCACATTATTCACGCTACGCTGCCGTACTTCCGCCGGCAGAATGCAGGTCGCTATCTCATCTTCAGCTCAACGTCTGGCGCTTTGGGCGTCCCTGGCCTGGGCCCCTACTGCGCGACCAAATATGCGGTGGAGGGCCTAATTGAGGCCATGCTCTATGAGACGGATGCCTTCAACATCAAAGCTACACTCATCGAGCCGGGTCATGTGAGGCCGGAAGAACCAGAGATGCAAGATACGTCGCTTCCAACGTCCTGGGGTCATTTTCTTGTGAAGCCACCGAGCGAGACATACGGGCATCCAACATCACCAGCGCTACATGCACGGAGGATTGTTCAGTGGCTCGGTGACAAGTATCGACCCACGAGCGCTATCAAGTGCGCTGAACTCGTATGGCAACTCGGACACTGCTCGTACCCGCCGCTACGATTGTTATTGGGAAGCTATGCAATTGAGAGCATTCGCGATCGCATGCGGTCTGTGACAGAAGAGTTGGAGGATTGGAAGCATCTCAACTTTCCAGCCGGGCCGGACGACGACAGAGAAGCTGGAGAAGAGACAACAGCAGCAGCACCTGAAACCAACGAGGCTGCTGCGTCTGCTTCTTGATACTTGAGATGAACATCGTCGTTAGTTATTGGGTTACTGTGCTAAGGCACTTCTGAGGCACAGGCGCAATTGGATTTCTCGTACCGGGTGGAGTGACTATTAAACGCTAATTCTATGATACAGTGCGTACAACACAAATTCTTTTACGAGCTTACTACACACGCACTTATTATTACTGGACCCTGAAAGGAGATGCCGTGTGATCGATACGGATCTGGACCGAAAAAGGGCTGAACATTTTACTCTCGTACTCTCTCTCTTATTCTCTACGGGTTAACTTACATTCCATTCAACACCATAAAGTTTACCCCTGTCCTTCTGGATGACTCAGCAGGAACGCGCCCCAAATCCATCCAAGTCAAGTTCCATTTGCTCCACGTCTCCCTTTGAGCCCCTCGACCCTGTGGCTCGTACCTCGTACTTTCTTTTACAGGGCCCTCAATTTAAAGGGAGAAAAGATTCCAACGGGGGTTAAAGGGCTGAACACTTTGTCCAACGCGCTGTCATTTCCTCCTCTTACACGATTTGGGCCCACGAGAGCACCCAACGTTAGAACGAATCGATCATACAGCGTCTCATTTCGAATCTTCGACACCGAAACCCGGTACTTCCGTCGCATCCCAGCGCTGATCCCGACGTTTTACTCCCACGACTGTTTCGTTTCGTTTCATCCGCTGCCATAATGACCGATAAGAAGAACGAGGACTATGTTGTCCAGATGGGCAATGACAACTATGATAAGAATGAGAAGCCTTCTTTCCAGGCGCGATCACCACCTCCCGCAGCGTACGGCTCAAGTCCAGTCAGTGGACTTGAACAATTGGAAAAGAGCCCGCCCTTGTCTATCTTGGCGTATTGTTTGTCTTCGATCAGTATGACTGTTGTCAACAAGTATGTCGTGTCGGGTAGTTTCTGGAACCTCAACTTCTTCTACTTAACTGTCCAGGCAAGGAAATCTCCATGACGAGGCATTGTACCCGTTTTCTGACATTGGACCCTGTAGGCTGTCGTGTGTATTGGCGCAATCACTCTGTGCAAACAGCTGGGCTTGATCAAGGTTCTTGCCCCCTTCGACTCTGATCGAGCAAGAAAATGTACGTTCTTGAGGCTCAAGTTATAACCGTCTAATAGCTAACACGAAAAAAGGGTTCCCTATCTCTCTTCTCCTCGTCGGCATGATTTACACCAGCACAAAGTCGCTTCAGTTCCTATCCGTCCCCGTTTATACGATCTTCAAGAACTTGACCATTATTGTCATCGCATACGGCGAGGTCCTTTGGTTCGGTGGCAGTGTTACCCCTCTGGCCCTGCTCTCTTTCGGCCTCATGGTGCTGAGCTCCATTGTCGCAGCTTGGGCAGACATCCAAAGTGCTATCAACGGTGACTTTGGTACTGCCGACTCAGCAGCAGCTGTCTCTACGCTCAACGCCGGTTATGCCTGGATGGGAATGAACGTTTTCTGCAGTGCCGCCTACGTGCTCGGTATGCGCAAGGTCATCAAGAAGATGAACTTTAAGGACTGGGATAGTGAGTCATGCGCTGTCGGTGTGAAAGTTTCTGTTGCTAACATTGTGTAGCCATGTACTACAACAATCTCCTCACGATCCCCGTTCTAGTTGTCTGCTCGCTTCTTACAGAGGACTGGTCCGCCTACAATTTCTCTCGCAACTTCCCCGAGGATACCCGTAACAAGATCATTATCGGCATGATCTACTCTGGCCTTGCAGCTATCTTTATCTCATACTGCTCTGCTTGGTGTATCCGCGTCACCTCCTCGACAACATATTCTATGGTTGGAGCCCTGAACAAGCTTCCTATCGCAATCAGCGGTCTGGTCTTCTTCTCAGCCCCAGTCACTTTCGGCAGTGTGTCTGCCATCTTCCTCGGCTTTATCAGCGGTCTGGTCTATGCCTGGTCCCGCGTACGACAATCGATGTCCTCTGGAGGATCGTTGCCTACGGTGCGACCTACGATGAGCGCGAGCGCCAAGAGCAACCGCGATGCCAACTCTTAGATGATACGATACAAGGCGCAACTTTAGACGTTAGGCTGTTGTGCATGGCGTTGATGATGTGGATAAACATGGCTCCTGCGAATCAAGGGATAAAAAGGCCCTGGGTAACTTATAGAACCCGGGCTAGGGTTTTTTGGGTGCGTAAATTATTGTAATGAGCACGACGGTGACTTATTTTCGAGTAAGAATAGACAAAGGAGTTTCGGATAGGGGTTACTGTTTGCTGAATGCATTATTCTTTGGAGTCCGAATCTTGCAATGGACTGAACTCAGTCATGATGGACACGTTGGTGATTACGCCAGTTGACAGACAACGTCCATTAACTTAAGTCGATACTGCCCTATACCAAGGCTCTATATAAGCACGCTTCTGTCTCATTGGCACATAATACTTACAAAGGCCAAGGCTCATGATCAACCTCAAAAGGTCATGTCTACCTAGTTTTAGAGATCGACACGTGAAGTGCCCCACGTGGGTCCCTAGGACGTCACTCTCTAGACTCTCTAGGTACCGAATGTCCAAGCTTTTTTTTGCTTCTTCTCCAAAATGTTGGGGGAATCTTGTCTTCCACTCTATTCTAGATAAAGCAAGGGATAGCAATGACGTCCCTCACTCTTTGATCAATCAACCCTAAAGAACTGTTTCTTCCCGTCCTCTCTCACGCAATGATATAGCTGAGGCAGAGGCACAATTCCTAACATCTCCTGTCTATTTCCTCTTGAATTGTATAGGTAGTCTCTCAAGTTTGGAACTGTATGCTGAGCTACCTCAACCGCTAGCAAGATGCTGTACTTTCTGCATAGGCGTAAGTTCCAAGCTTCATTCCTCGTGTAACGACGAATCTACTTCTCTAACTAATTGTGCTCGTATAGCTTTTGTGGCCCTAGCAGACACTGTTGGTGCTGCCCCAGACGATCGTGAGTTACTCCCCCCCTCCCCCAGAGCTTCCCCAAGCTCAGCAGACCTCTAACACAACCTCAGTCAAACTCGTCACCTCGTTCCTAATATCTTTCCCCCTCGCCGCTCTCCTCAAACGCATTCCCGACTCCAGACCGGATCTCAAGAACCTCTTTGCTATTAGGTACGACACCAACGGTCTCTCAGCTCATCCATGTTCAATCGCACTAACACGTTCAACCAAGCGTATCAATCTTCTACCTCGTCGGCCTCTTTGACCTATGGGATGGTGTCCGAACCCTCTTCATCAGCGCAGGAGGAACATACTGCATCGCCAAATTCCTTCGAACGAGTCCCTACATGCCATGGATTGGCTTCGCTTTCGTCATGGGCCACATGTCCCTGAGCCATATCGCTCGTCAAGCCGCTGATGACCCAACAAAGGCTGATGTCACGGGCGCCCAGATGGTGCTTCTCATGAAACTGAGTGCATTTTGCTGGAACGTCGCTGATGGCCAACTCCCCGAAGAGTATCTGTCTGATTTCCAAAAGAGGAACATGCTCAAGGAGCTGCCTCCTATTCTCGACTATGCTGGCTGGGTTCTCTTCTTCCCCGCGCTCTTCGCCGGCCCGTCTTTCGACTTCACCGACTATCGTAAATGGCTTGACACAACCATGTTTGACGCGCCCAACGTCGATCCAGCAAAGAAGCCCCCCGTGAGGAAGAAGCGAAAGATTCCTCGAAGTGGTGGTCCCGCAGCTTGGAAGGCAGCGAGTGGCCTCTTTCTTATTGGAATGTTCATGGCTCTAGGCGGTTCATACTATCCCAGTCTGCTCACCTCTGATATTTATATGAAGTACGGTTTCCTTCGCCGTGTCTGGATCATGCACATGGTTAGTTTCACTGCACGACTCAAATACTATGGCGTTTGGTACCTTACGGAGGGGTCTTGCATCCTCGCGGGCATGGGCTACAATGGTGTTGATCCTGTTACGGGCAAGGTCTTCTGGAACCGATTGCAGAACATTGATCCCTGGGCTGTTGAGACTGCGCAGAATCCCAGAGGATATCTTGGAGGATGGAACATCAACACGAGCAACTGGTTAAGGAACTACGTCTATCTGCGTGTCACGCCTCGAGGCAAGAAGCCTGGTTTTCGCGCTAGTCTCATGACCTTTGGCACAAGTGCTCTCTGGCATGGCTTCTATCCTGGATACTACCTCAGCTTTGTCCTTGCAAGCTTCATTCAGACAGCTGCAAAGCGTGAGTCTATCTCGTTACTTACACTGAACATGAGTGATACTGACAATCTCTAGATTACCGCCGTCATGTTCGCCCCTTCTTCTTAGAACCTATCACTGGCAACCCCTCACCCAAGAAGAAGTACTACGATTTCGTATCTTACCTCGCCACACAACTCACCTTTACCTTTGCTACAGCACCTTTCCTAGTTCTCACATTACAGGGCTCACTACTAGCCTGGTCCCGCGTCTACTTCTACGCTGTGATCTGGACCCTTTTGTCGCTCGTTTTCTTCTCTTCCCCCGGAAAGGCCGCCCTGAAGGAGCAGCTCGAGAAGCGTCAGGGCCGAGCCAGCGCCAAGTTGGTGCGCTCAATCTCAACGGACAGTCTAACGGGTAAGGAGCCCATTTTGGGTATTTCCAAGGATATCGAGGGTGACTTCAACGAGGCCGTGGAAGAAATCAAGGCCGAGATGGAGATGAGACAGCGAAAGGTCAAGGCGGAGATTGAGGCGCATAAGGCAAAAGCCAAGACAGGCTAATCAAGACTTCATGTGCTGCGGGTCTGCCATTAGCCATAGCGGCGTACTCATCACGGAGAGCTTTAACTAACTTAGTGTCAAACGTGAAAGACGCATCCGGTGTTATGATGGTGTTGTTTCAGGTGTCCCGAGACAAAAGAGTTTAGAGCCGATTCTCCGTTATGTATGGAGTAACGGTGAATTCATTGGCAAAAGTATACAATATCTTTAGCAGATTATACATCAGTTCATTAATCTATCTATATCTGGGATAATCTGTAGTGGTTTGCAGGTCCAGTTTATGTCCCTCAAGCTGATTAATTACATGGTATCGTGAAGTGAGTGTCTATGCTGACGGCCTTTTTTCTCGTCTCAGCATTGCTGCCAAATCCAAACATAGTTGTACAAGTGTATATATCATCCACAATTCCTGATTATACAAAGTTCCATTACAGGCTTTCAGGACAAACTTGCAAGACGTTCGAGAGAACAGTAGAGCGAATAGTTGCATGAAAAGCCCCGGAGGGAAAAAGAAGTCGTACGTCGTCGAAATATTGAGACAGAAAAGTGTAAAGGCAAAACATCGTGTCTCGTTGAAAAAGGTACGCTCAGAAAGAAGAAATCGTTGGTCGTTGAAGGTCTTTTTGACAAGGTGCATAAAGATCGTGAGTTTTGCAAAGTTCAAATTGGTTCGAGCAAAAATGGAAAGAATTCGTAATGCGTCGTAAATTGTTGAGATGCCGTGAAGTTCCATAGTAGGTTTCGGGATCAGGGCTGTCCTCTGATCCTGGTCATCATCATGTTTTTTTTGGTAGGTGGTATTAATGTCCCCAACGTTGTTTAACGCCAACCACGATGAGCGCGATGATGGCACCGAGGATGAGTAAACCGATGAGGGACATTCCTCGGTTGACCTTCCTCCACCAGATTGCACTTGTGAAAACGGCATCCTCTTCGCCGCTTGCCCGAGCTGAGACTTCGTTGCGTTTGCCCAGCTCAGATGTACTGTTGTTCCGTTCAATGTCTTCTGCCTGGTTATTCCGTTGAATAGGAATGAGTGCGGCAAACATCCAGGCTGTAACTCCGTTAGAACTGAGTATCGATGTTCAATTTCCAGGACTTACCTAATGGGAAAACAAATCCCACTACAAACATAGTGACCTGAGCGTTGCGTCGGCCAGTCAGTTCGCTGCGTGCTTCCCATTGCGAGGCGGGAGGTTGCCAGATGCTTTGCGAGACAGGTCGTCGGTCTCGAGCCAGATGAGGTGACCAGATGCTAGAGGTTTGCTTCTTGATGTTACGCACGACAGCAAGGACGGGGTGGGCTGGAGCTGCGCTGATGTCCATGGAGCCTGTATTTGAATGCTGGCGAGGTAAGGCTTCACGAGGCCGGCGTCGAGGGTTGCGGATGTTGGGAGCATTAGCATCCTGGCTCGGCGATCGGCTAAGCTGACCGTCGGGAGGCTGACTTTGGCTGTATTCAGAGTACATGGACTCCATGGAGGGTTGGGCAGCCAGCCACTTGCGCTCGCCACTGCCATAGTAGACTCTGCAATCAATCAATTAGAAAACAATCTCAGGGCGACTTGATTTGTTTACTCACCTAGCCCAGGCAGGAACAGCAGCATTGAAGCTGGCAGTCGATCGCAGACTACGATCAGAAGAATAACTTGACAAGAACCTCCCCATTCGCGACCGAGACGAGGGATGATGGTAGACTTCCAAATCAGCCAGACCATCGCCATCCTCATCGTGGTCGCGAACTAGGCGAATAGTACCGGTTGCTGGATCGCGAGGCATGCTTCGAGCGAAGGTCGCCACAGGAGCTTCCAGTGAATTGCTTCTTGAGTGGGACGGGGTTTCGACATGCTCCTCAAGACCGAAAAGTGAGGAGGCCATACTTAGCACATGCTTGCTGTGACTGCTTCCAACCCCACTACCACGTCGACCTGGAACGGAAGAGAGTGAGAGGGCTCGAGACGCAGGTTCACTGCCTCCTTCGCTTTCTGACATCACTGTTGACAACTGACCACTCCATTGGTGGGGGCGCGCTTGAGGTCGGTTCTGAAGGTCTGGCCAAGATGGACCAGCGTGTTGTAAAATTGTCGGGGGTCCAACAAAAAGGGCCCGGGTAGCCTCTTGGGTGAAGATGGTCGATAGCGATGTAATTGACGCAGATCGAGATCGCAAAGTTTCGCGAGAGCGGGTTTTGGCGAGAGCAAAGCTGTCTGAGGATCTCCTTTTCCTTGGCTGTAATGGAGGAACAATCAGGCTTTCTTGCGAAAATTCGGGTCTCACGCGGTTCCTAACGGCGACAACAGAGGAAGAAGCGGAGTGGCCACCATATGTTACGACGTTGACGTTGCTGTCCTCGGTTTGTGGACGTGTGCTGATATGTAAAGAAGCCTCAGCCGAGGAAGGATCCCCGAGTAGCTCAATATTGGAATGGATCGATGAGGGTGGCAGACTATTAAGGTCTGCTACATTCATAGGAGAGCTGAATCCATATGTTTTGACATTCGTTCTCTCAGAGAAGGTTGATCTGGTTTGTTCGGATAATGAAGATTGAAAGGATGTCTTTTGAGTGAGCCACTGAGAAGAAGGACCGGCCTCATGATCAGGCAGATCAACCTCTGGCAGCGTGGGCAGAGGCAACTCGGGTGGAGCGTCTTGAGTCTGCGGCTGTTTTTGCTTCACGTCAGGTGTTTTAGGTACTTTACGGAGACCCCCAAATAAACGATAGTTCCATGGAGATGAGTTTGAGTTGTCCGGGGTGGACGGATCTTGAGGCCGAGGTGAAATAACTGGAGAACTGGCGTTTCGTTCCGTGAGAGGAGTCATAGGCGAGGCTGGACGGCTCTGGCGATCATCACTGTATGTACCCATTGATCCTCGACCATAAGATGTGTTACCAGTGGTGAAGGATGGGGGGAGAGACCAGAGAGATTCAACCCTTGACGACATAGAAGCATCTTGAGGAAGTATGGAGAAGGTCTTATCGGCGTGAACATTAATGACCCTTTTGCGAGAAGGAGGTCTTGGTGAAGTTGAGGGTTCCCGGGAAGGTGGGTGTGAAGCATAAGAAGTATGATCATCAGCATCGGTATCATAATGGGGCAACCAAGGTGCAGGGTTCTGGTCAAATTCGGAGGATGGATATCGAGTAGGGCGCTTTAATGGCGATGGAGAAAGCACTGTACTTCGAGTCCGGGCCCGCTGCAGGGATGGTGATGGCGTTTCAAACTGGAAGTCGGAGGAATGTGTCGGGGAGCCATGTGTCTGAGCAAGCTCTGAATCGGTCTCGGTACTCGCATCAGCGTAAGTAATTGTCTTTGATGTGACGGTACCATCTGAGGCAACCCGTGGAGGGCTGTAAGGGACGACCCGGATTCCGAGACGGTTATTCTGAGAGTTGTTCTGATAGTTACTACGCTCATGTAATGCCTTGCGCGGCAGAGAGCTCGACGGTGAGACCGACATGCTCTATGCACGAGGCGATAATAACTGTGATTTCCAGGACATCAGGAGACCCAGAATAACTTCCTAAAAAAACGATTGCCCTCGAAATTGGCAATACAATGCAATGTAATTCAGTTCAAGATCTCGATCTTGAACAATATCGGGCTGTCGAAGTCGAGCTCGGTCGGGGCCGGAGGTGGGTCAATGAACTCGGAGGTCACGGCCGGGGGACTCAGACAATGGCAAAGATATTAAAAACCACCAAAATAAAATCGACGATATTATTGAAGCGTCCAATGTTCCAAGGAATAGGATCAAGCAGAGACCAAGCAATTCAATGCGAAACGAGCCGGGGTAGATCGAGTTGTCGCGAGGTGGATCGTTGGTGTTTCGTCCGTAGGAGGGAAAAAAAGACTCGTTCGATATAACAACTGAAGAATTAATTACCAAAATTGGAGGGAACCAAAAAGAAGAAGAGCAAGACAAGAACAACGATTAACGACTAATGAGTCTAGATAAAGAGTGTGTTGAATATCAAAGGCTTGAAAGAGTGACTGGCCAGTGGCCGATTATAGCGAGTGTATGTAGTTTGGTTGGAAAAGCACGAAACGAGAGGCGGAAAGAGAAAGACAAGATCATGGGGAAGGGACGGCGGGTAAGTTAGCTAAAAGGGAAGCAACGGTCCCTCCACATGCGACCAACGGCGGCAGGAGCAGCGGCCTACGGCGTGCCTGCTTCCTGCTAACTAAACTGAACTGAACCTTGGAAGGTGGACTGTGGACAAGCTGTACTGTGGGTATTCCAGCTTCTCGTCTTGCTGGTCTTACAGTAGCAACAGTACTACCTTGTCCAAGGCACAGCCTAACTCTCGCGGTAATAATGACTAAAGAATCCAGGACCAGACGAACGACGAGGGTATGGAACGATCCGAGCACACAGACCTCACAACCTCTCACCCTTACAGAGGCTCTTGACACAAGCAATTGGTTTGGATCATTGACGTGTACTGGGCAAAACCACATCAACCAGTGGTTGCAAGCGCCATTCTGCAGCTAGCGGCCTTGGGATATTACCTTCGCTGCAGCAGGGTTGCCCCTGCAGACGGGGCGCGGCGACGATGGGACCGTTGGAGGACAAGGGGTTCTTGGTCAAGCTAGGAGACCTGAGGGAGATAGGGGCGCTCTGACTGACGCTGTGGACTGGGAAAAAAAAAAGAGAGAACAGGGCATGGAACGACACCGCAACTTTGACGAAGCAAGGTTGAGTGACTGAGTACAGAGGTTTTCACAACTTGAGCATAATTCAAGCACGAGAGAAGAGGACGAACCAAATCCATGAGAATAAAAGGAGAAATCTCGAGACTGGTCTTCAGGACCTATTCTGAGCTCTGATTTGTCCTCCTCAGCACACCTTCAACTTTTAGGCACTGCACTTGGGGTTGTGCCGTTGTGGATCGGATCTATGAACTGGAACTGTTTGGACTGTACTATCGACGCTATTGCGGGGAGCCTCTTCCTGTGTGTGTCCAATTGGCAATAGCTCCGGCTACGTTGTATCGTAAGATACCAATGGCATCTGTCTTGCTGCAAGACAAGACTTGGATACCTTGAGCAAGCCCCTTCGGCAGCAGGGAAACATTGTACCTCGAAACAAGATGCCAAAATTAACTCATCAAGTAGTCTCGTGAACTGACGGTAAACCTACCTCAGTCTTTTTGTCGCTTAGGATCAGGATCTTCAGTTTTTCTCCTCCACTACGGAACAGACATGGCCTGGAGAAATTACTGGACCACCTCTGCCAGGTGGCAGGCCATCAGTGGTGTTGACCCCGGATATGATGAAGCACGTACAGATTCTATAATTATGAGACGATTGAGAAGCAATGGGCGGGTTCAGCTATCATCAGCCGTTCAATCGGATGAAATTCTGGAAGAATTGAGCGTTCAACCTGAAAACTGCAGTTACTCAAGTACAGTTGTCCTTGAAGGTCACTATTTTGGCCGCCTATGATGTTTTCTTCCAGGCGCTTGTTTTACCTAAAGTGTGTTCCAGTTGCTTCTGAGCTGGCAAGATACATCTCTCGACTAACAAGCTCAGTGTATATTAGTGTACCTTGATCTGGATCAGAGTTCTGTCTTTGCGCCAGTTCCAGTTTAACTGCAGAGAAACAGCGCTTTTCGAAACCAAGACCTGCAGAAAGGTCAAAACATGCAAAGTCTCTCCACTTGGTCGCCCCGAGGTCTACAGAACTCCTTGACTCTTGCGTTTGGGGCAACGAAAACCATTCCTCAAAGACAGTCGGCGATATAACCAGACATCTTTTTAGGCTTCGGAGGCTTTGCCGCGCGCAATCTCACATGTGCCTTTTCAACGTGTCAAATTCGCGTTGTCTGCTTATTGGATCGCGTGTACTCTGTACATACATGTATGTTATCTTTAGCATTCGGCTTACATGGGCTTTTTGAGCCGCTTCGATCTGTTCCGGGGCAAGGGGTTGAGGCTAACTACTGGCTCCTGAAGTTTCGGAGGGTGACATGAGGCTGCTGTTCCGAACAATTGCAGTCAACTTTCGAGATACTCATCATTTTCACCTTCTCTTATCGTCCAAGGAGAACAAAAGTTGAGACTGCCAACGTTACCATGGTCTCATCATGACCCCTTCTGCGATAACGAAAGCAGGTTCATCTCCTTTTCAATGTGCCTCTGCAATGTCACCGGCTCACTCGTAGTCGGTACGGGTAGATGTTAGCTCTGATCATCGCGTCTTTCAGACGATCATCCGTTCTTGGGGATCCAACCAGAGCCATCACCGCCTCTCCTCTGTTCTTAGCACCCAAGTCCCGCTGGACCTAGCTAATGCAGGTACCGTTGCTCATTGGGGGTCCTCTTGACTCATGTTCTTGCCCTGCAAGTAAAAGGGATATATCCTGGAGGTGTCTAGAGCATGGCTGAGCTTGGGGAAAAGTCTTACCTGGCCCTGGCTGAGATATTCAAGACTTTGATGCATTCTAGTCATGCACGAGTGTCGATGAATATTTTGTATTTTCACAATAACATTGCTCTAGCATTTTAGTTTGGTCGTTTAAGCTAGTTTTGACCCTGCATTCGTGTCTTGTTCTCAGGTTATGAGATGTTTTATACCATCTCCACATCATTTCGCTTCGTTCAATAACTCTTGTGCCGTGCAGCTCACCGCATGTAATAATGCATACGACCCATGAAGCGATATGCAGAGTAAAATGAAGACGAGCAAGCTTGTGGAGGAGAAGTGTCCAGCACAATTTTTATGTTTTACGTAGTGTTTCTCAGTGCCCAAGCCAAGCCAGCCAGTAAAAAAGAAAAGTTAGGTACCTATTCTTGGATTAGTTACTGAGTAGTTAAGCGAAACTGAAGACGCAACCAACGAGGACAAACAATGGTTTTGAACAATAGGAGTTACCCAGATTGTGGCTGGTGAGGGCTTCATTTTTTTTCTTTCGGCTTTTATTTCCTTAAGCAGCAGTCTTACTTGGTTAACTCGTCGAATGACTTCTTTCTTTCTCTTACGAGAGCCACCGTCTTGCTGACTTGGTTGTGTTTGCCCTGCCCCATGGAACATTCCCGCAAGTGTCTTTTTAGCTCAATCTCTTTGAGCATCATTGACTTCTTCACTTCTTCTTCACCCTTCTGAGTGAGATATTTCGCATTCATATCCTTTTCCCAACTCGAATCGTCAGTTTTGACAACGTTGCAATGTCTATCTTGAGCTCTGCGGGGTTCGCACCGCCTCAAGCCGTAGCCTTGCTGGTGAGCCTCACATCACATCACATCACATCACAACCCCCATAAAACCTATACTCAGCCTCGTCTCATGAGTTCATTGAAATGTGCTAACATAGATGTTCAAAGGTCGTCTATTGTCTCGTCTACGTCATCCCTCTCTACTTCTCAGCTGCAACAAGGCCTTCGCCCACTCGCTCTAGAGATGCCCCTGAGGCTATCCGCGCACGCATCTTTGTCGTCTCACTCTCAACGGCGGCATGCTCCCTCGTGACGCTATATCTACTCTCGTCTCACGGCGCAATTGCCGTTGAGAAGCCCTTGCACTTCATGGGCTACTGGCCACCGGGGCTCATAGATGCTGCTCGTGCGCTTTGGCTCACGGCCCTGCTGTTTGCAGGCCCCTTGTATGAGTCTCTCGTCATCGACGGCGCGGCTCATCAATGGCTTAACCTTCAGCCTCTGAGGGATCTGTGGACTGACTGGCCAACCTGGAGAAACATGGTAGCGGTACGTTTATCCTGAAACTGTTTGATCTCGCTTTCGATTCCTTCATAACTATTCCCCCTGGTCAATCTCTTATCCCCACAGTTATCTCGTCGAGAGCCTCCTCATCATCTCACCGCTCCGCAAACCCATGTTGACTAATTCTTCTGAAGGGTCCTATTACCGAAGAATGCTTGTTCCGTTCTGCTGGTGTTCCACTACTTCTCCGTTCTGGAGCCAGCCTAACTGGCACTATCTTCATGTCGCCGCTCATCTTCGGCCTGGCTCACCTTCATCACTTTTATGAGTTCCGTATCACTCACCCACGGACTCTTCTCCCTGTGGCTATTGCACGGTCATTACTTCAGCTGTCGTACACGTCCTTGTTCGGAGCATACGCCACTTTCTTATTTTTAAGAACTGGTAGCTTGCTGGCCGTTGTGCTCGTGCACACCTTTTGCAACTGCATGGGCCTTCCACGTCTTTGGGGCCAGCTTGATCCTCACTGGCTGCCAGAGGGTGATCCGTCCGTAGCCTCGTCTAGAAAGATGTGGACTGTTGTTTATTACGTACTTTTGGTGGGCGGCTTAGTTGCTTGGTGGCAGAATTTGTACTCGTTGACCGAGACACCGATGGCGCTGGCCAAGTTCTAAGATTATCTAAATTCATGCATTTCACAATCGAATTGTTGAATAACTATCGTATGCACAAATGAGATGGTCTTCTCACAGACCACGCTATGGCCCCATCTGAAATGTCAAGCTAAATGACCTACATGAGCACTGGGGCTAGCAGTAGCCTCATTGTCCGTGCATGAAAACAGTATCCAGGTGATGGAATAGTCAACACAATTAGATCGTCATCTGGCCTACTAAAGTCCGGGAGAACCGAAAGTTGTTTCAGGGTGGAATGAGTAGAGCTTTTATTTCGTTTACAAAGCCTGACTAGGTATCTAACTATGAGGCCGCGACCTGGAAATCAGGTAGTGATCCTGGCATCGAGAAGTCATCGCTGTCATTGCTTCTCGTTCCTCGTCGATGCCGAACCGTGCCTCCAGCTCCTCTATCTCTAATCTCTGCGTCTCCTCCTCGTCCACGTACCTCCTCTCGGTGATCCCGGCCAGTATCATTACCCCTTGATCGACCGATAGATTCGCTTCTCTCGGTCGAAGCATCCTCGGGACCTCTAGTGTTCTTCTTTCTCGGCCAGAGACTTGGAAGGGCAATTTCCTGGAATCGAGGCTCGACAGCTCGCTCATCAAACCAACGGTGAAGGCGAGCTTCGACAAGTTGAGCAATCTTGGGTACGTTGTGTAGTTTGGAGCGACTACCGAGAAGGCTTCGAATTTCAAAATCCAGTCTGTAGTCGTCCAGGAAATTGAAGATCATCCTCGTGGGTGTCGATTGAGAGGGGTTGCTGGGAATGAAGGAGATGGAAAGAGTGCCACTAAATCTGATCACAGACACGGCCAGTTCCACGGGTAGAACCGCAGATAGCTTCTTGGGGTAGTTTAGGATAAGTTTTGTCCTCACGGCCAGAGTAAGCATGTCGCTCAGGTCGACGTCCATACGCGCCTGGAGACGTAGGCCATCTCTTGCTGCCGTTGCCGGATCAAACTTCTTTCCAGGAGCAAGGCTCACTCCATCTTCATCGACAGGGATAATACGGCAATTGCTCAGGATCGGAAAGTCTTCTCCCAGACTCAACTCTGTGACCCGAATCTCGTCAATGAAATCCGGCCTGGAATCTCCATTCAAGGCCTTGGTAAGTGAATCAAGAATGGCATCGTCATGCTGAGCATCACTTCGAAACTGAGCAATCGTTTGCGCAATGAGAACATTAAACCAATCGAGACTTTCAGGTTGATGGCTGTCGACATTGTAGTACGCTTTACTCAGGATCGATCCAATGGTAAGTGTGGGAGGGTTCCTGAGGACAGTGGACTTCTTACGGCTGAGAGATCTGTCCTGAGATCTATCTCCACGGTTTGCCGGGCTCCTGATACTTAGTAATGAGCGCTTGTGAGCAAGAGTCCTTGACCTTCGCTCGGTAGCTCGTAGCGAAGCTGTGACGTCTGCTGAAGGAGGATCGCCAAAGATGAAGAATTTGATGAATGCGGCCAGTACCAGAACCACGGAGAGCTGCCCGACTATCAGACCTTGCGTAAAGGATAGACTATCAGAATATCGGTCAGCTTTGGTGAGGACTTCATTGATTCTTGATTCACTTACGTCGGCTCTATCAGCCGGGGACAGGTATCTCCTTCCATGGTAGCAGAGTAAGGTGTTAGATGCTACTGAAGCCACTGTGATCTGTTTATACTGGAAGCTCCAAGCTAAGATGATTAACAAGACTGTGATACCATTTCAGCTCTTGTTGGTAATGATCTCACTGATGTCACCGAGAGCTATCATGATGAAGGTTGAGGTTGGTAGCGCGGGTTGCTCTTGTATTATGTAAGGCATCCAGGCCAGACTTCCAAAGTTGTGGGGCTCTCATCTACAGCACCTACATTAGACTACAGTGGCACTGGCATCTTAGAGGTCTCCCTGTTCACAACGTCAATCATTAACAGCAAGGAACTCTCTGAATCACGGCGCCGAATACCGCTGAAATACCTGGCATCTCTCACTTCACGACACTGCCACTCATTAAGACCTCATATAGCAACCCGGGAATAACACGTTACGCGGCGCCGGTGAGCCCCAGCCATCAACATGGACGTCGCCCAAGCAGTATCTGGGTACATCAATAAGGTGGTTACGACGAGCGATACGTCGTCTGCCAAGATGAAAATCCTCCTACTCGATAGAGAAACAGTCTCTATCGTCTCGACTGCGGTCACACAGTCTTCTCTTCTCAACCATGAGGTCTATCTCATCGACCGTCTAGACAATGCTGCGCGTGAGAAGATGCGACACCTACGATGTCTATCTTTCGTGCGGCCATCGCCAGAATCAATTCAGCTACTCATAGATGAGCTTCGTGACCCCAAATATGGCGAGTATCACTTGTACTTCACAAATGTTGTCAAGAAGTCGTCCCTGGAACGCTTGGCTGAGGCTGATGACCATGAGGTGGTCAAACTGGTCCAGGAGCACTTTGCTGACTACAATGTCATCAACCCTGATCTCTTTTCTTTCAGCTTTACTCTTCCACAACAGAGAATCTGGGCAGGGAGTCCTGATACATGGAACCCTGACTCCTTACAGCGATGCTCAGAGGGTTTAGTTGCTGTCTTACTCTCACTCAAGAAAAAGCCCCTCGTCAGGTACCAGAAGACAAGCCCCTTGGCGAAGAAGCTGGCGTCAGAGGTCCGATATCTGATGACCCAAGAGGATTCACTATTTGACTTCCGAAAAGTTGATACTCCTCCCATTCTGCTTGTGTTGGATCGCCGGGAAGATCCGGTGACGCCACTGCTCACACAATGGACATATCAAGCCATGGTCCACCATCTCTTGGGTATTCAGAACGGGCGCGTCGATCTGAGCGATGTTCCAGATATTAGCCCAGAGCAAAAGGAGATCGTTCTATCACAGGATCAGGACCCATTCTTCAAAAAGAACATGTTTCTGAACTTTGGCGACCTTGGAGGCAACATCAAGGAATATGTTGGCCAATTCCAGTCGAAAACCAAAAACAATGAGAACATCGAGTCAATATCGGATATGAAGCGATTTATCGAAGAATATCCAGAATTCAGAAAGCTCTCTGGCAATGTCAGCAAGCATGTTACCCTGGTATCAGAACTCAGCAGACGTGTAGCTGCCGATAATCTCCTAGAGGTTAGTGAGCTGGAACAAAGTCTAGCTTGCAACGACAACCATGGGACTGATGTAAAGGTATTGCTTGTCCTCTTGAATCAACCTTGAGCATGAGCTAACACAATTCATAGAATATTCAGCGACTCATTCAATCACCAAATGTTACACCAGAGAGCAAGGTTGGCCTTGTAGCTTTATACGCTCTCCGCTATCATAAACACCCTTCCAACACTTTGCCCATGCTTCAGGACCTCCTTGTCGCTGCCGGAAACGTATCTCCGCGAGAGGCAGATTTGGTCAGCAAGGTGACGGCGTATCACAACTCCCTTCAAGCGTCACAGTCTCAGGGCGGAATATCAGAAATCTTCGAGTCGGCAGGCATTTTCTCTGGTACTGGCAGCCGCTTCAAGGGTCTCAAAGGAGTAGAAAATGTCTATACGCAACACAGCCCATTGTTGGAGACTACCCTACAGAACTTGATCAAAGGACGACTCAAGGACCAGCAATACCCCTTCGTCGAAGGTGGTGGTACGACCAAGGACAAACCTCAGGACATAATCGTATTCATCGTTGGGGGTGCGACTTATGAGGAAGCCAAGATGATCGCAGAGCTGAACGCGTCGAGTCCAGGCGTCAGAGTAGTTTTAGGAGGTACAACGATTCACAACTCGGCGACATTCTTGGAGGAGGTGGATGACGCTGTCAGTTCATGGCCAGAGAGCCGTGGTAGGAGGTAGGGATCATGGTCATATGAGAAACAGTATCAATTGCAGCGACGATTTTGAGCCATTTCAGATCAAATACAGATAATGTCAACCATTGAATTGTACCTAAATTTATTGTCTATTGCAAGGATGTATCATGATGAAGTGTCGATGTGGGTGAGAGAACGCCAATTTGTAACCTGATTGGATGAAATGTATTAACTAAACCCGTATCCGTACTTTCTGATGCCAACACCCAAAATTTAGAACTTGCTCCCGTCATGAGGCCAAATTTTACAACGACAACAACATGAAATGCGTGCGCTACTAAGACCTAGGGTAGCCGCACTACGGCACCAATGGACAATTACAAGACGGCGGCACCTTGCGACTGTTTCCAGTGATTTCCAGTATGTCTCAGCAAACAATATCTCGTCGTCATGACATCCATCGCATCGCAAATCATCACTGACACCCCGCTCTAGACCTTACGATGTCGTCGTAATCGGAGGCGGCCACGCGGGCGCTGAAGCATGTGCTGCTGCTGCACGATCTGGCGCAAGAACAGCCTTAGTAACGCCGAAAATCGACAATCTAGGAACGTGTTCCTGTAATCCGAGTTTCGGCGGTATCGGCAAGGGCACAATAATTCGAGAGATTGATGCGCTTGATGGATTGGCGGGGAGGATCATCGACAAATCAGGTGTTCAGTTTCATACTCTGAATCGGCGAAAAGGCGCTGCTGTCTGGGTTCGTCGACTATTCGGATTCGTTGTTGGCAGAATCAGTGGCTAATAAGACTCGCAATAGGGACCCCGCGCGCAAATCGACCGAGAGCTCTACAAGAAACACATGAAAGACGAACTCTCTTCGTATCCGGGCCTATCGATCGTGCTCGACAGCGTGTCCGATATCGTCACTGAGCCACAAGAATTGTTCGAAGGCGCATCAAGTCGCATTGCGGGCGTGCGCCTGGAGTCCGGTCAAACTCTCCCAACAAAAAAGGTTATCATAACAACAGGGACATTTCTCGGAGGCGAAATACACATCGGGCTGACGGCGTATCCAGCTGGTCGACTCGGTGAGGCGGCGACATTCGGGCTGAGCAAGTCATTGCGTGATGCGGGCTTCGAGCTGGGACGCCTCAAGACTGGCACGCCCCCCCGAATCGACGCAGCGAGCATAAACTATGATGTGCTGGAGAAGCAGTATGGGGATGACCCACCGACGCCATTCAGTTACCTCAATGAAACTGTGGCGATTCGGGAGCAGATGACTTGCAGTGTGACGTACACGACGGAGGAAACTCACCGGATAGTGCGTGAAAACCTTGATAAGACGATACACATTCGAGAGA
Source organism: Fusarium tjaetaba (assembly GCF_013396195.1). NCBI lineage: Eukaryota > Fungi > Ascomycota > Sordariomycetes > Hypocreales > Nectriaceae > Fusarium > Fusarium tjaetaba. The sequence goes on from NW_023501503.1 coordinate 68,962, forward strand.
CAGTCAAGGGCCCACGCTACTGCCCCTCTCTTGAGTCAAAGGTCATTCGCTTCGCCGACAAGGAACGACACATCGTTTGGCTCGAGCCCGAAGGTTTGGACAGCTCTGTCATCTACCCCAATGGTTTGTCCATGACAATTCCTGCTGAGGCGCAGGAGGAGGTCTTGCGCACAATCCCAGGCCTCGAGAACTCAAAAATGCTTCAGCCCGGGTACGGTGTTGAATATGACTACATCGACCCACGTGGTCTGAAGTCGACCCTGGAGACAAAAGCCATCAGTGGTCTGTACCTGGCTGGTCAAATCAATGGCACGACTGGGTATGAGGAGGCTGCTGGCCAAGGTGTCCTTGCGGGCATTAACGCCGGTCGTTCGTCTCAAGGGTTTCCACAGGTTTTTCTCTCGAGAGGGGATGGGTACATCGGCATCATGGTGGATGACCTTATCACGAAAGGCGTCACCGAACCTTACCGGATGTTTACCTCCCGAAGCGAATTCCGCATGGCATCACGTGCTGACAATGCTGATGTTCGACTGACATCCAAGGGCTATGGGTGGGGTGTCATATCGGATAAGCGCTGGAGTCGTTTTCGTGATGAGAGGCAGCAGATTGATGAACTCACTAAGCTCTTGCAATCAGTATCATTGAGCCCCTTGCAGTGGATCGAAAAGGGGTACCATATGAAGCGCAACACTCAGCGTCGCGATGGTATAGATGTCCTCCGTCTCTCAAACCCCGATACACGCGTCGGTATCGAACAGCTTGCACCAGTCATCCCAGGCGTAATGGACTTTCCACCTCGCGTACGACGTCGTGTTGAAATCGAATCATTTTACGCACCGTATATCAAAATCGCCGAGTCGGAGCGCAAACAGCTAACAAACGATGAGCGCGTCAAAATACCCCTTGATCTCAACTATGACAACATCCCTGGGCTTGCAATGTCAGAGAAGGAGGCGCTTAAGGCAGCGAGGCCAGAGAACCTCGCACAGGCGAGGCATGTTGAAGGCGTGACTCCGTCGGGCAGTTTACGTCTACTCGCTCACGTTCGTCGAAGGCCTGAAGCATACTTGTTGGAGAAGGATGACTCACGTGGGCGCCGGACACAAAGGACGAATAAGAATCGAGGCAGTGTATAAGTTAATGAGGATCAATCGCATATAGCGTTTCGTTGAATAAGGTATTTAAGAGGGAACAAGAGAGGTCTTAAATAAATCTCTCAAAAGTCAAATATTTCTGCCACAATCTCAGCATTGTTGTCTCTTTGGGATTTCGAGTCCGAGAGTTCGACTATGCAGGTTAAGATTTGTTCTATCATCATCGACGCTAGTGTTTGTACATAAAGGGGGTATATGCAAAATTTTCAATCAAGCTCAAGCTCAAAGTTCTGTTCGAACCTTGCTGAACTTTGTCTCGTTCGAATTTTGTCTTTTCGTTCAAACCTTGCGTTTCCTGCTTCTGGATAGCCCTAGGCACGGGCCGTGCTAGGTGAAGCCAAATTTGTGGCCTCTTCTGTTCCTATCGTGGTCTGCAGCTTGATAGACTCTGAACGACGATATCAAATCAGGATTTTTTAGAGTTTTGCTTATTAAGGATTTTCACTGCATCCTTTGTGTAGATGTAGCTTGCACCGCTCCAAATGGTGGTAGCAGCAACAACGTATCTGGATGCTTTTAGAATGAGAGTTATGGAAAGTCAGTATGGTTTGACTTACTGCATGACTGTCAGGGCAGATGACAAGTCGGTGCTCAAGAGGGGTGCAGCAGTCGTGACTCCGACGAGCGCAAGTTGCAAGAAGGTGTTGTACTTGCTGATAGTCGTGGGGCGAACTTCAGCTGATGGAAGTGAAAAGTCCCAATAGCGGGCAAATGTCTTTGGTGGCGGGAGAGAAATCCATCGGTAGTAAATTGCAGAAATAGCGAGGCCGACATCACGGCCCAGGATGATGCCAGCGCACCAAACTTTTACACATTAGTTTTTGAGTTATCAAGGATCACGAGGGAGCATGAACGCACTCGGTAATGCGCCCTTGGCAGCCAGACAAATGGTCAGGATCGTCATCAGAGTTTTGTCTGCCATTGGGTCAATGACTGTGCCCACGACTGTCTTGCTGTCCCAGCGACGCGCTATCCATCCATCGAGGAGATCTGTTACGCCCGCATAGGCAAAGAGGCCGACGGCCCATGCGTGCTGGTCGTGAAGAACGAGGTAGCCAATGACCGGGGCAGCGACGAGACGTGTGAAGGTTAGGATGTTGGGCAGCGTGTAAATGTCTTCGTGCAGGACGGCAGCAGGGCGTGACGGCTTGGTATCGTTATCGTGCTGTATCACAGGTTGACTATGTGCAATTGGTCAGTACAATATAGTCAATCGGTACAACTGGACCTTGCACTCACCCATGAGGCTTGTCCTCTAGCTTTGTCTGTTGGGGCTTATGATCCAACCATGATTGGGCCTTTGTGAAGAAGAGGCATCGCGGGGTTGATGCTATCGTGGGTCTGGGCGCGGACCTCACGAGAGCAGGTATCGATCTTGCAGTACACCTCGTCGTCGTCGCGCGCCAAGCCAATCTGGCAGAGAGACTCATCTCTGCGCTTCTTGTCCTTTTCGAAAACGGGCGCTGCCCAAGCCCTCTCGTCAGTCGCTCAATTGGTCCCGGGGGGGAATAATCTTGTTTGGTTGTTCTGGCGATGTAGTTGGAGCAAAGTTGGGAAACCCCGTTTAGAACCCCGGACCCCGCTTATCTCATGTCACGATTTGGTGCTATCGAGATGTCACCAACTTCGCGATCTTGCATCTCATGATCTATCATTGAACCTCATACCGTTAATTATCTATTCATTCGACCTTATCGATTTCAGACCATCATATGTCATGAATTTCTGGAGCGTCTGCTAATTTTCCAAGGCCCCCTTGTTTTTGAGTTTGTCTCAAACCCTGTTGGTAAGGAAGCCAGTATCATTGGTTGCGAAACTCTTCAGTAAAATTGTAGTTTGTGACGAGCAAAGGCAAATCGGATAATTAACGCATCTAAGCATTTCTTGCACAAGTAAACGTTTCACAGGGTTATACAAAGGGTTATACTTTCTACGTCTGTAAATTTGAGTTGAGATTGCCAACATTGCTGCTGAAGATGCTCAAAGATTGGAAAACATGGGCCTACCCTAAAGTGCTGGTTCAAGCTAACATGGAGTATGCCAACTGCCCAGTTCCCAGGAGATAGCAAGCAGGATCGAGAGGTCCGCATACCAGGACATTTTGGAGGGGCATCGTGAACTCCCCGAAAAACTGGCCTGGTACCATAGCTGTAATAGGTGGTAAGGACGGACAGCCAAATCAGGATGAAGACATGTCGGTGGCTTCTCAGAAGAGCGCTCCGGATTACAATATGACTATGATCATTAACACGGTATCTTTCCACAACACTCTTAGTCGTCGCGGGGTACTTTTCGTATCACGGCCATTCTGGTTTCCCGCACTGCAGCGTCGTAGTACAATAACGCTGTGTAAGTGGTTGGGGTTGACCAGAGGCGCAACTGGGAAAGCTGGTGGCTGTTTCACAGACGTCACTATGTTCCCACATCTTAGGTATTGGAAATCATTAGACCGTAGATAGGCCGCTAAAAACGAAAAGAACTACGCAGATGCCGAAGGGACTGATATGGATCGTCTGCTAGAAAATGGCTCTGGCGTGAAAGAGATTGATAATCTTCGTCGAGGTCGAGATCGAATTGACAGGCTTAGCCTGGCAGACTGGTGTTTAGGGCGTAGCGCTAACACTGAGGAACTGGCAGATCAATCAATCCAAAGAATGTGACGCGGTTCCACGTGACCCCGCGTTCTCACCTTCCACGTCCCTTGAAGAGACAAGGATCATAGACAGGGATATCAAATCGATAACTTAACTCAGACGACACCCAAAACATTAAACCATAACTCCAGATTCTAAAAATCAACTTCAAACCGTCACCCGAAACTCAGTCGATCGGGCCAAACTCTTGTTCTCAAAACCGCTGGAGTCAAAAGGCAAAGATGGCTGGGTCCCGAGAGGATCCCGTCGAATTGGGGAGCGACATGGACGAAGATGAAGCGCTACGCTATGCTATTGCCCTTTCACTCCAGGAACAGGAGGAACAGGGAGACCAGAGTTCGCAGATCCCGAGCGCCTCAACCTCGACATCCCACCGGAACGGGACTGGTTCGGGCGGGGCCTCCTTGGGTTTGCTCTCGCTTGATCGCAAGAAGATGGAAGAGGAAAGGCTGCAGAGGTTAGCCAAGCGGCGCCGCTCACCAGAGGACGAAAGAAGTGTTGACGAGGTCCCGGCGGCAAAGAGGATGACACCATCCGAACCTTCCAGGCCTGTAACCGCAACGGCAACGGCACATATGTTACCGAGCTTCGTCCCCTATCCCAAAGGTGCTATCAAAAGAACTTGGGCCAAAGGGTACCCGCGGACTTCCGATGATATCAAGATCGAAGAGGTGTTCCAGAAAGACAAGCTGGAGCTTGCCCTTCTAAGCTCGTATCAGTGGGATGATGAATGGCTCATGTCCAAAATTGACCCGAGAAAGACCAAGCTGTTGCTCCTGGCATTCGCCGATAGTGAAGCCCAGGTGTGTATCAATGACCAGTCCTGACTCGTTTGGGATATCCCTCGCTGGACCCCTCAAATAAGACAAGACTAAGAGGCTGACGCCGAAACCTGCCGCAGAAATCAGAGATGCAATCAAATGCGCCACCGGGAATCAAGTTCGTCTTTCCGGCAATGCATGGGCCTGGGGCTATGCATTCCAAGCTGCAGTTGCTAAAGTACCCTGACTATCTTCGAGTTGTGGTCCCAACTGCCAATCTCGTCCCCTATGATTGGGGGGAGACTGGCGTCATGGAGAACGTGTGTAGCTGAACCGAGGCGATTTTGGTGCCGTCCTTGACCGGATTGCTAATGAGTTCTCCAGATGGTCTTCCTGATCGACCTTCCTCGTTTGAAGGACCCCGCGAATTATCGGCAAAGCACATTCAGCACCGAGCTCGGCCGATTCTTGTCAGCAGCTGGCGTTGGCGAGGGCATGGTCAGCAGCCTCGCTAACTACGACTTCTCACAAACAAAGCACCTTGGCTTTGTGTACTCCATGTAAGCCTATCAAGACCTTGGAGACTGGATCATGCATGGTCTGATGATCATCATGCTTGACCCGCATGAACGATGCACTGATACTAGATTATAGCCCTGGTGGACATCAAGGAGATTCCTTAAAGCGAATAGGTCAGTGGACGTGTAAGTTTCGATGAATGTTGTGCAACAACGGCTCATGTCATATAGGATACAGCGGGCTGGGCACCACTGTGGCTGCTCTTGGGCTAGCCACTGACCAACCAATCGAAGTGGATTTTGTCGTGGGTACCATTAAAGTCGCATACCAGTCTAGAGAGCATTGATTCTAACCACGGATGAGCCCTTACTTCAGTGCGCCTCTCTTGGATCGCTAAACTACGACTTGGTTGGCGCAATCTACAATGCATGTCAAGGTGAGGAGACGTCGATACTGTATACCCCTCTTTTCTATTTACCACACACATAACATTCACCTGTAATGGATGTGGACTGACGAGTGGTGAATTGCAGGAGATGATGGCATGGCCGAATACAAGTCAAGAATAGGCCGAACGGGCGCAGCATCCAAAAATAAGGCGTCAAACCCGTGGCAGAAGAAGCTAAAGGACCGTTTCCGAATATATTTTCCGACGGATGAGACAGTTGGCAGAAGTCATGGTGGGCGTAACGTAAGTTTACCTGGAGCATGGCATTGCATGGATGGATGATCTTGGATAAACTGGAGGATCCTCACATGCGACAAGAAAGACGCAATGAAAAGCCAACGCTAACTTGTGAGCGCGCTGATGCAGGCTGCGGGCACCATCTGTGTCCAGCCCAAGTGGTGGCGGTCGCCAACCTTCCCCACTGAGCTGGTGCGGGACTGTGTTAACACCAGAGATGGGCTTTTGATGCACAGCAAGATGATCATGGTATCACAGACGCAAGCGGGAAGTCAATTGCAAACGCGACCGCAAACGCGACCGGAGCCGCGACACCACGATTCAGGGCCGGCTGCCGCGGAGCCGAAAACGGAAGAGATGTCTCTTGGCTGGGTCTACATTGGCAGCGCAAATCTGTCAGAAAGCGCATGGTGAGTGAGACCCTGACCCTGCCCCCAATCGAACCCCCCCTCTTTTCTGTAAGACATGGGGGGAAACTTGAGACAACAAGGCAGCAAGCGAGCGAACATCAACGGCCAGTGCGATGGTGCGGTTGTTTAGATAGTGTAGCGCGCTACTAGCTGCCTCTTGAGGAGAATTTCAGCATGACTGGCACGAAACTGTGACCATTTCATGAATCTAACGCTGACGGTTGCGGCTACGTTGTGCCATACAGGGGCCGCATTGTCAAGGACCGAGCGACAGGACAGCCAAAGATGAGTTGTCGCAATTGGGAGAGCGGTGTTGTAGTGCGAATTAGCAACCCCAAAAACAGCAGCACCGTCTCTGCCAGCTTCAGCACCAGCGCCAGCGCCAGCGCCGCCGGTGCCAGTTCCAGCACCAAGGTCAAGGCGGCAGAGGGCCAGGCACGGTCATCGGTGCGGGCGGGGAAGATATCGGCGGAGCCGGACAAGGGATGTGATACGAGCCAACACAATCATCACCACTCCCAGATGCAGAAGCAGAATCAGAAACAGAAACAGGAGGAAGGGCTCACGGACGCAGATGCACACACAGATTCAGACATGATGAGCGGCGCTGTTTTCGAGGGCACAGTCCCAATACCAATGCGACGACCAGGTCGACGCTATCGTGAGGGTGAAGAGCCCTGGTTTTACAGTGTGCAGGGCTGATCGACCAGGGCGCGTTTGTTAGCCATTTCTGGAGCACTAAGCGATCAAAGTTGAAGAAGAAGTGCAGAAGATGCACTGAACAGGCCATAGATGTTGGGGACGGCAGTTGTGAATAACCCTGTCATCTCAGTTTGATATTACGGTATTGTAAGATGGATTGGATGGGCGTTGGCCTCTGCGCAGTACCGTATCAGCCGTATGTACATATCTGGCAATCTGCAGAGGCTCACGTTTCGGATTCGGCATCACTGATCACTCGACGCAACGGTATTGCGATGCGGGCATGTGAACAGACAGAACAGGTTGATAGCAAGGTCACGCCCGTTTACCGACGATAGTGATACCACCATAAATCCCGTAAGGTGGTTAGTTTAATTACTATAGGATGGCTCTAGGGATTAATGATCCAGGTGTTTGCCAGGTCCAGGAATATAGATGGAGATGAGGAGACGTATGTAATGAGTTGATTCTCTAATAATAAGTGTTAGTATCGTGGCGATGCGATGGGATGCTATTGGGATGCGACAGGGCACAGCCGATTCCAAGATGGGAGTTGGATGATTTCAAACGGAAGACGGAAGCTCGACGAGCATCAGTATCTCGAACTGGGGCCCAGGTTTGGGGTACGTACGTAGAATTTGCAAATCAAATCATGAAGCCCAGGACAAGGTATCTCGGTACTTGGCGGGCTGATAGGTAGTAAAACCCATGCGAATGGTCTCAAGCGATGACACACGATTACAAAAGCCAATTGGGGGATCCCACCCAATGGGAGGCTGAGTGCCGCCTCGTCAGTCGGCTCTCCCACCTGTGCGTGCGCTCTATCCCAGGCCCTTCCTGCCCCTCGAGACAAAAACAGCAGAGAACAAAGGGCAAAGGGCAAAGGGCAAGGACAAGGGATAAATGGTCAGGTAAGGTAGCCAGGGTGTGGCAGCCCAGAGGAGAAAGAGTGATGGGCAGAGCAGCCAATCACGGTAAAAGGCAGAGATGGCCTGCAGTACGGAAGGTGCGACAGCCAATCAAAGGGTCCCAAAAGGTACCTGGGAAGAGGAACGGGTGGAGAGCACTAAGAGCGCCCCAGAGACCCATAAGACAGGCACCAAAGCCAATGCCGGAGGTCGCTGCATACCATGTCAATGGACTTGACCATGTTCGTTTTCATTTTCATCACTTTTCAGGTCCATGTCCATGCCTAAGACATGGGCTCCTGCTATTTTTTTCTGTTCCTGTTTGCGGGAGAAAGGTAAGGTAGCAGTGTCGGTCCGGGGAGCTGCTTGCGCGCGCGCGTTCCACAGTTATGGAATCAATTAATCAATCTGGGCAGCAGCGTCGCGTCGCAGATTCGACATGACACGGGAGGCGGTGTTTAGTCTAAATGCCGATAAGGCACAGCAGAGCATCAAACACGGACGGGCACCCATGGCATGGTATGGCATCCATGGCAGTTGAGGTGACATGATGTGAGATGACTTTTATCTACATGGAATAATTAGCTACGCCATGATATCCATCCGCATCAGACTCCGTAACTCAATTGACGCGCGGCAGGATAAGGCACGTTAAGCTAAGGCAAGGCGAGCAAGACAACCAGACCCGGGCAGACATCCAGACAGCTCGCCTAGGACTAGACGAGGAAGGCCAAAATACAGGGATCAGCCAGGCACACACCAACAGCAAGCCCAAGCCAACCCAACACCAGCGAGATTTGCATATCCAACGGGCGAAGGAGAAAATCTGGAATCACAAACTAAACCACGAACTGACTAACTAAGCCCACTAACTGATCCTCTACTACTTCGGCATTTTCCTATGATTTCATCTTGATACAGACCTACAGTACATACGAGCAAAGCCAAGAGAAATGGATAAGTCGGAATTCATATCAGGGGCCTTTCGTTTTACACCCCCAACAATAGAAGAGCCGACTCAAGAGTGAGTGATACTGTCACGTACTCAGCCCAGAAGTGATGTGAGTGAGCTCAGAGCTGTGACGGTTGTCGGTTTATGGGGGCTGTGTTGCTTTGGCCCTCCTCTCTTTCTCCAATGTGGATAACAGAAATCATCCCAAAAAGAAAGAAGAGGGGTTGATGAGTGTCAAAAACAGCACAGACGAAAAGTGATGATGAACATCCAATGACATGGCGGCTCAAACGAGTTCGCATATGATGGTGTCGAATGTCGTCCAAGATGATACATACAGTAACAAAGAATATAATGGCATTGTTGGAGAGGGATGATTTAATTGTTCTGCGGCGCCAAATCAGACACATCACATACATGCCACACACATATCGAGATAGACGAAAATCATAACTAGAGGCATTGTGATGGAATATTCTCAAGAAAGAACGGCATAGTGCGTCACTGATGCATTAAGGAGGGTGAAGGGAGGAGGGTACCTAGGAGGGGTGCAGGGGGGTGATGGATGTGTCCCCAGGCGTGTCTCTATGAAAGCTAGATCCACCTCCAAAGCACAGGTTCTCATGAAGGTAGTTCCAGCTGGGATGGGACGGGGGGATGGAGATGTAAGTTTTCATTGCATTAAGCTTCCCGTAGATTTGGAGAAGGGCTGAACAGCTCTAGTTAGATCTGAATCTTAGAACTTAGGTAGTGAAGAGTTTCTTTTGAATTGAAGAAAGCATATTGAGAGAATGATTCGCCCAAGCCCTTGCTGGAATAGAGATCGAACTCTTCTAGAGTGAGACACAGACAGACCTCGAGGGAACCCTAAAGATGATGGCAGGTACCCAAGTGACCTCGACACAGCTCGCAGTCTCTCGGCCGCATACAAACAGCCCGCAACTATCTCTAGAGTAGATCCGGACAACAGCCACCACCCACTTCAAGAGCACCTAGGTGTGAGACACCACCACACGCACGTACCGATACGGGAGGCAGGCTCTTGAGGTACTTCGGCACATGCTCCGACAGCGCGATGAAGGGGCTTTGCTGGGGTATCTGTTCAGTCAGCGGAAGTACCTACCCAATCTTGAGTGGATTCAGGACGTTTCCAATGGGCCTTGACCCCTAGGAAGGTAAGGTAAGGTAAGGTAGAGACGACGACTGGAGGTGTCTGTGTGGAGACAGGCAGGTACCTACCGTACCTCGTAGGTAGGCGGGCGGGCGGGTACGTACCTTTCCCATACCCTGCCGTACATCTTTTTGCTGCCCTACCGACTCAATACCACCTGTATGAACTGCCGTATGTACTCTGGTACTGACTGACTGACTGACACTGACCCGACCTATCCCCAATATCCCTGAAGAGAGAGATGGCCGCGGGTACCGTCCGTAGGGAGGTTAGGACTAGGTAGGTACCTGCTTGCAGTTCCATTTCCCTCCTCCTCCTTCCTAGGAGGTCCAAACGACATGGATGGCAATGGCAATGTCAATGAATGAATGACACCCGTGGATTTGGAACGGCATCTAAGCTGAAGGAAAGGCCGGATACAGACACTACCCAGGATGTGGTTGACGCAGACGGGAGCCAGCCAACAACCTAAGTGCCAGGCCCCAGATTCAAGCCCAGGGAATTACTAGGTACCTACCTGCTCTTTCCTAAATCCAAGCTTGAGTCCATCCATCTATGCCATGCCATGGAAGCGCAAGTGCAGCTAGCCTTTAGCCTGCCCTGTAGTGTAGATTGCCTACTTGGGTAAGTGCATTGCATTGCATTCGACTACATTACATCCAAGCCATCCACTTACACCTCAACTTCACTTCAACACATTTTCCTCCACATTGCTTGCTCTCTTATTCTTGATAATTTTATTCTTTGTTTCACCGACCATCAATCCATTGTGGACTTTGACGAACTGGCTTTCACAGTCATTGCCACCTGGCGCTTAAACAGCGCACACACGCGGCTTCTGTGGCTGGACTCGACGCCCGATCAAGCTTTCAAAATTGCTTCAATATTGTGGACTTTGACAAACTGGCCTTCACAGTCATTACCACCTGGCGCTTAAACAGCGCACTCACGCGGCTTTCACAGTCATTGCCAGCCACATGGCGCAAAACATCGAACCTTAGGGTGTCAAAATAAACTTGGTAATCCAAGGACCACTGTTATATAAACCCGGTCATTGCCAACTTGAGACTAGTCTGCACTCTTCACTCTTGCACTCTCGCACCCGCACCCACATCCGCACCCGCTTACTCACACTCACACTCACACTCACACTCACACTCACACTCACACTCACACCTACACTCACACCCATACTCATACTCGAACTCGAACTTATACTCGAACTCATACTCGAACTCATACTCGAACTCTTACTCGAACTCATACTCGAACTCTTACTCGAACTCTTACTCGAACTCTTACTCGAACTCTTACTCGAACTCTCACTCTCACTCTCACTCACACTCACACTCACACTCATACTCATACTCACGATGTCTGGATCATCCACCAACTCTCCCAACATGTCTGGAACCATGCAGCCTCGACAGACATTCACACCAAACCACCCATCCACGATCTCTCCTCCCGCCATGTCTGGAACCACGCAACTTCAACCGACGTACCATGGTTACGTCCGCGATACTACTGATGCCCTGATCCTTATTGAAGCATGTCTCTCTGGCAGACTGCTTCATGTTCCTCGTCGACCACATGACCGTGAGCGTCAAAATGTCATTAAAAGTGGTAGTATCTTCGTTTACGAAGAGCATGCTTCGGGAATCAAGCGCTGGACCGACAGCATCGCATGGAGCCCTAGTCGCATCAAGGGGAACTATCTCATCTACCGCCAGCTTGAAAAGCCCTTCGCACCCGGAGAGAAGAAGCGCGCTAACGGAAAGGGAGGCAAGTCAACCACGCAATCTGGAGGCATCTCTAAACCACGACAACGGAACACTCTCCCGTTCCAACAAGGCCTGGAACTTGGTAATGAGTACCCTTCTGTGCCTAGTGATGAGGACCGCGAGCTGGTCGGTTCGCTTATCGACTCGTACGACTTCAAGGAAAATGGACTGGTCAAGAAGACTATCAGCATCACCTACAATAACGTGCCCCACCACCTCATCAGCTACTATAAGGTGGAGGACGTCAAGGCAGGTCTCTTGCCTACTCCCTCGGACGACGAACGACTCCGCGGTGTTGTTCCTCGCAACGAGCTCATGAATGGCCAGAACTTCCGCGCCCCGATCGAGGAATCAGTGGGCGGCGCCTACATGCCAGGAGGCATGAGGCATTCCATTGGTTTTCCTCACCACTCGGCATACCAGGTGCACCAGCCACAACAGGTGCACCAGCCACAACAAGTGCATCAGCCACAACAAGTGCATCAGCCACAACAAGTGCACCAGCCACAACAGGTGCATCAGCCACAACAGGTACACCTAAATAGTTACCAGCCATACAGCATGCACCAGCCATACAGCATGCACCAGCCATACGTGCACCAGGCACAGGTCCACCAGCCACCACAGGGGCAGCTAAATAGTTACCAGCTGCCCTATAATGGCCAGTGGTGGAGTACATAGTAAGGACCTCAGTGAGTACTTGCTGGCCCTGGGATAATGTGGGATGTGTATAAAGGGGGTTGAGGGCGCTGGAAAACTGGTTTAGGTAGCGATGACAGGCGTCCAGGATTATTGGCGTTTAATGTATATCCTTAGTAGATCGAGCTGCTCGACTATATTCTTAACAATGTTATTTATATTGATTTTAAAAGAATTAAAATTAAAAGGGCCACGCGAATGGCATTAGCTGCTATGATGAAGTCCTGTCTCCCTTGCGCTGTCTCATGAACCCAAAACGCCCGTCTTCGACTCACTATCCATGCGTAACAACATATTATTGCCAAGTGGCCATTATTAGATGAAGTACGTGCTGTCGAGCCGCATTTACCACCACTTGAACGTGCTGGTCCATGTCTTCCAGGGACCGCGCCTAGAGGGAATCTTGTTCTCAGGGACAGAGATCTCGTAACCATCGTCGACATCCTTGGAGACACTCTTGGAAGTCCACGAGTTATCGTCGGTCTGGAGCCACTTGTTGAATCGGCCCTTGTCCTTGTGGCGGTAGGACTCGACGGGTTGAGGGAGGACCTTTGTGCACTCGGTGAGGCTGTTGATATTGTTGACACCCAAGAGACTGAGACGGACATAGGCGCGTGCATAGTCCTGGGAAAACGTCAGTACATAAGTTTCACGATATAATATTTTTGAATGGTGCTTACCACATTCCAGGCGGCTTGGCCAGTGCTGCCGCTGGCAAAGGCCTCAAAGGCAGGCTGGGTAAGAGGATGGTTGGCGAGGGCCACATCACTGGGGAACTTGTAGACACGCTTGGGGGCGTTCTGATCAATGGTTTGCTGGTAGAAGAGAATATCCCAGACACCAGGAGTGCTGTCCTGAGGGTCACCATCACGATCAATGTTGGTGTGATGCTGCTGAGAGGTTGTGTGCGCACCGATAAGGGCAACAAGGTCATCCGGGCCAATTGTCTTGTCCTTGAAGAGGTTGATCAGAGTGAGAGCATCAAATTTGACGCTAGGCAGGAGACCGCCGAGGTTGGCCTTGGTGCTATCCTTGCGTCCAACGAAAGAGCGGACACGGGGACCGAGAGGGCAGGTAACGGCAGCAATATTGGAGCCCATTTGAATCAGATCAGCCATGGTGACCTGGGTGAAACCATACTGTGTGTGGTACTTGTCGTAGATGGTCTGGTAGTACTCGCCAATCTGCTGAAGACCCATGTTCTCGCCACGAGTGAGCTCGTTGGAGAGAATGATGGAGCCATCAGCACCGCCGCCTTGGGAAGCGGTCTTGAGAGACCAGGTGCCGGCATCATGGAAGCCGATGCGGACAGCATATCGAGCCCATCTTGTGCAGCGGCCAGCCTCGCCCCTGAACTTGTCCTCAAGCTCGTTAGAGATGTACTGCCAGACACAGCAGGTATCACGCTTGCAACGTTGAGAGTTCATGGAAGGGCAGCCGAAGTAGCGCTCGCGGCTGGTGGGGTTGCCGTTGCCTTGAAGGATCTTCTTGATGTCACTGCCGACTGAAGTGAGGGACTTGTCGCTGAGGGTGGCAAGGTCGCCGATGAGGGAGTGGGCATCAAAGCTGTCTCCGGACCAGCCGCTGCCGCTGCCGCTGCCACTACCTCCGCTGCTCTGGCCGGGCCATGAGCTAGATCCTCCTCCGTTTCCACTGCTCTGTCCTGGCCAAGAGCTTGAACCGCCACTGTTGGTCTGTCCAGGCCAAGAACTGGAACCACCTCCATTGCCGTTACTCTGACCAGGCCACGAGCTCGAACTCGAACCGCCGCCGTTGCCTTGTCCTGGCCACTTGCTTCCACCCCATCCGCTGCCCCAGCTACGAGCAGCAATTCGTTCGATCTCCTTGATGGTCTCTCCCATACCAGGGTGAGCAGCAGCCTCCGGGATAGGCGCAGCAGCCAGAGCAGCTGCAATGAGGACAGTAAACTTCATAGTTGCGATGAAAAGGTAGTTCGATTGTAGTGAGAAATACTAATGAGTGAATCAAGTTTGTATAAAAAGAGTGAATAGTGCTTCTAGCGAGTGCATGAGAAGCAGATTAAGAACGAGTGTGTGATGAAAAGAATGACGGGAGAAAAGAAAAGAACGTAGAGTGATAGTAGTTCACCTCTTACAGAACTCAGCAGACAGGAGAGGAGTATCACGTATATATATGCCAGAGGCCTCTGCAGTCTCCAATACCTCTATCAAGTCGCTTTGACCAGACGCCGAGAACGCTCGGCACGATAATTTCAGGCCCCTGGTCTCCCCATAGCAGCTTTCTTTTCTAGTTCTGAGACTATGAAGGATCGATCAAGAAACAAAACCCAACAAAAGACGCTTAAATAAACCCTGCAGTTCATCAACGGGACGGCATGTGTCTAGAACTCCTCAATATGGGGCCCCCTGTAGATATGACCGTCAGTGCGTAGTAATTGCTCACACACCACTCGACGTTGCAATCTCTCCCCGGTGAGAACCTGACCTGTTTCTTTTCTCTGCTTCCAATTAGAGAAAAGATCTTTACAGCTTCAGTAGTTAGTGTCGATGTCACGGTTCGTATGTGGATCCTCGTTTGCGTGGAAAGCGTTGAGGCGTTGACGCATGACGCCTCGTTCCATTAAATAACAGTCTAAAAGTTTCATGTCGGCTGAACCAATTGTTTCTTTGCGAGACTATCGGGAACCGGATGGGCCAAATCTCTTGGTAGCGGGTTTAGAACGGATGAGCCCGAGATTGTATGCCACCAGATGGGCTTGGTAGTGTAATGCCACGCTCATCTGTCAGATGCAGAGAATGTTGGCCATTGTAACGAGACCTTTACATCGAGGTCTCAAGTCATTGTTCTCTCACCGTTGAGTTCAACGTTTGCTCGTGAGTGTACGATTCGTCCCTTGCAGTAGTTCCAGGGGTACATGCAGCTGCGTGTAAGATGATACGCCCGTGTGTATCCACACACTTGTCCATCACCAACAAACAAAACATGCTCTGCCTCCTTTTGTGGTGGTTACCCGAGCGAGCACAACCACAAGATCAGGCTGGAGAAGCTTTCAGCTGAGAATCACATTGTTCTCATTGGACGTCCAAGGTTAACCGAGGCGAGTATTACCTGCTAAGGCTAGGCAAAGGCAAGCGCCTGGCGCCAAGTCTCGAATTGCGGTGGATCGAAGAAACATGATGGAAATTATCCTTGTTCAGGTGGATACGAACAAATCCGATGAAGCGGCACGAGCGGCCGAGAATCTGCTTGTATCGAACGGGAGAACTTCTCTATCTCTTGGCAGCTCGAGATGTTCGAAAGTCTCGATTGTTTGAAGAAATGGTTAGGAATCATTGTTGAAAGTTGGCTTGTTAAGGTAGATAGGAAACTGCACCATCACATGACTCAACAGCACTTGGGTTATCTCGTTATGCTTAATTAACAAGACTATTTACTATTAACAGTAAGACAAAGGTTATTCTTAATCCAGACAATACCATCACTAAACAATCACGCTCCACCAAGTTCAGGCTTCACTCACCACAACTAACAAGACGCAGTAAAAGGAGACGCCCAATCATGATGCTATGAAAAGTAATGGCTGTTCGGAAATTTACTCCTGGCTCTAAAGCGCAGTTGTGGCATCCAAACCAAACGAGCTCTTCCTTTGTTGGAATAGTCTATCCACCGTAGATAAACGGTGAGTTGAGCTATGCCATAGCTAGGGGAGGAAAGAAAACACAGAACCTCAATCTTAATATAAGTAACCCACCTACTACGCGGACCCAGTTTCTATATACTTAGCCTAAAATATTATAATAACTTTAATTAATAATAACTTTATTAACTAATATATAAGTTAAATAATATAAATTAAATTTATAATTTATTAATATTAAGTATTATATTAATATTTTTTTAAAATTCTTTTTTTTAATATTTTTTTAATATTTTTTTTTAAAATTCTTTAATTTATATTTTTATAATTTATAAATCTTTTTAACTTAAGTAATAGGCTTATAA